>NC_039518.1:7604179-7664216 GCF_003672135.1 Ooceraea biroi | reverse complement strand
ATTTGAAACATTTTTTTCTAAAACGTCATGTTTTCGAGTTATTACTTTTGGCCAGCTTTTTTCGAGTTTAGCCCACTGTGCGTTCCTCTGGATTTTCATCGAATCATAATGAAAGAGCCAATGAGATAGCCGAGGAGGAGCCGGCTCTGGGAGAGACTCGTTTACTCTCGGGTCGCGCGATTGTAATTAAACGGGCACAGTCACCAGAAATCGACAGTCGCACCCGGTCGTCTTGGAAACGCTCATACCCTTTCTTTATTATCGTGGATCGGGGTGACAGAGAGGAAACTAGGATAAATTCGGCATTGATGTAGATTAGAGCCAGATTGGAGCGGTGAGGCATTAAGGTCGGACAGGTATATCAACGTCCGCTCGGCAGACGCATAAAGGCGGATTACGAAAGACGATGCATTTCCCGAGAAGCGTCGCAAAAGCACGTGCGCATCTTCTCCTCGACTTGATGACAGCGTTCTTTCTATCCTAATGACGAACGGCGAATCGTGTTACGATGCGAGAGAATAAGCGTGTGTCGCTAAATACGTAATCCGTTGGCACGAATCTAATTACGCGAATTCTTCTCTTTCATCTGACTCCTCAGAAACGCGACGGAGCGGAAATGCGAGAAAAGCTTTTCTTCCTCATGCAATTTTCAAAACCCTGCTTTGCGCACTCAACGACGATGAAGATTTACGCTTTACGTTAGAGTGCGGAATTTATTATTAAGTTTCGCGTACTGAAAATGGAGAATCTATGAATTTTTCATGACAAAGAAAACGGCGGAAATGTTCAGTCGCAAATCGGTAACCAGCATTCTCCATTATTTGTTTCGGTCGCAGCGAGTCGATGTTACTTAAACCTGTGTATTTCCTTTCGCCAATCCAGAGACCTCTCACAGTGACGCTCGATGAAAGTACCCCAAACCAGGCCAGGTATTATCGCACCGGCTACAATTATCAGCCGGAACATGCCGTTAACAAGGAAAGTCTTTCAAAGGCAACACAGGGCTTCGATTAAACTTCATAGGTGCACCCCACAAAAGAAAGACACGTATTTTTCTCGGTAAGCTAAGAAACTTATTTACTACTTATTCTCGCTTCAATGAAAGGCCGCTTGAAAAGTTTCCCTCTGATTCTTCAACCGCAACAAACTTCTGACGGCGTATCTCCCCGAATCCTTGTTTTGCGATATTATTGGGTTGGCCAAAAAGTAATTGCGTTTTTTTCCAATAGATGGACATACATGTCTTCAAATGTAACTAACTTCATTCTAAACCGCAAATTCATTATGTAGGTAAACAACTCACAGTTCAAGCTTGTTTTAGAAAAAGAAAATACACGATTTCGTTAACGATTGTTTGTTTGCCGTCGATTTCAAAATGGAAAATTAAAAAGAACATTTTCCTCATATTTTGTTTTATTACTGCCGAAAAGGGAAAAACGCTGTGCAAGCTCATAAAAAGTTATGTCATGTATATGGCGAAGATGCTTTAAAACTGCGGCAGTGTCAAAATTGGTTTACTAAATTTCGATCTGCAGATTTTAATGTGAAAGATGCACCACGCTCAGGAAGGCCAATCGAAATTGATGATGGCAAAATAAAGGCACTGATCGATTCCAATCGGCGTTTAACGACACGAGAGATTGCTGAGAATCTTAACATATCGAAATCGAGTGTTGAAAACCATTTAAAACGACTTGGATACATTAGTAAGCTCGATATTTGGGTAGCACATGAGCTCAAAGAAATTCATCTCACTGAGCGTATTGCCATCTGCGATTCTCTTTTGAAACGTGAGGAAAATGATGCATTTTTGAAACGTATGATAACAGGCGACGAAAAATCGATCGTCTACAACAACGTCAAACGAAAAAGATCGTGATGAACCTGCTGAAAGCACTTGAAAAGCAGATATTCACCAAAGAAAGATTATGCTGTCAGTCTGGTGGGACTCTAAAGGTATTGTGTATTTTGAGCTGCTTGCAAGGAACCAAACCATTAATTCAGACGTATACTGTCGTCAACTGGATAAATTAAACGATGCCATCAAACAGAAACGTCGAGAACTGGCGAATCGCAAAGGTGTTGCGTTTACCATGATAACGCTAGACCACGTACAAGTTTGGTCACTCGTGAAAAATTGTTGCGGCTTGGATGGGATGTGTTACCACATCCACCATATTCGCCAGACCTGGCACCATCAGATTACCATTCGTTTCGTTCTTTGCAAAACGCCTTGAATGGTAAAACCTTGACTGCTGATGAGGATATCAAATCGTGGTTGGAATTGTTTTTTGCTGAAAAAGATAAGAACTTTTTTGAGCGCGGAATCATGAAGTTGCCTGAAAAATGGCAAAAGATAATCAAACAAAATGGACAATATATTGCTTAATAAAGTTTTTTTTCCCATGAAAAATTCGCCTTTTATTTATATAAAAAAACGCAATTACTTTTTGGCCAACCCAATATATGGCGAAGATGCTTCAAAACTGCGGCAGTGTCAAAATTGGGTCACTAAATTTCAATCTGCAGATTTTAATGTGAAAGATGCACCACGCTCAGGAAGGCCAATCGAAATTGATGATGACAAAATAAAGGCACTGATCGATTCCAATCGGCGTTTAACGACACGAGAGATTGCTGAGAATCTTAACATATCGAAATCGAGTGTTGAAAACCATTTAAAACGACTTGGATACATTAGTAAGCTCGATATTTGGGTAGCACATGAGCTCAAAGAAATTCATCTCACTGAGCGTATTGCCATCTGCGATTCTCTTTTGAAACGTGAGGAAAATGATGCATTTTTGAAACGTATGATAACAGGCGACGAAAAATCGATCGTCTACAACAACGTCAAACGAAAAAGATCGTGATGAACCTGTTGAAAGCACTTGAAAAGCAGATATTCACCAAAGAAAGATTATGCTGTCAGTCTGGTGGGACTCTAAAGGTATTCTGTATTTTGAGCTGCTTGCAAGGAATCAAACCATTAATTCAGACGTATACTGTCGTCAACTGGATAAATTAAACGATGCCATCAAACAGAAACGTCGAGAATTGGTGAATCGCAAAGGTGTTGCGTTTCACCATGATAACGCTAGACCACGTACAAGTTTGGTCACTCGTGAAAAATTGTTGCAACTTGGATAGGATGTGTTACCACATCCACCATATTCGCCAGACCTGGCACCATCAGATTACCATTGGTTTCGTTCTTTGCAAAACGCCTTGAATGGTAAAACCTTGACTGCTGATGAGGATATCAAATCGTTGTTGGAATTGTGTTTTGCTGAAAAAGATAAGAACTTTTTTCAGCGCGGAATCATGAAGTTGCCTGAAAAATGGCAAAAGATAATCAAACAAAATGGACAATATATTGTTTAATAAAGTTTTTGTTTCCCATGAAAAATTCGCCTTTTATTTATATAAAAAAAACGCAATTACTTTTTGGCCAACCCAATATATGGCGAAGATGCTTCAAAACTGCGGCAGTGTCAAAATTGGGTCACTAAATTTCAATCTGCAGATTTTAATGTGAAAGATGCACCACGCTCAGGAAGGCCAATCGAAATTGATGATGACAAAATAAAGGCACTGATCGATTCCAATCGGCGTTTAACGACACGAGAGATTGCCGAGAATCGTAACATATCGAAATCGAGTGTTGAAAACCATTTAAAACGACTTGGATACATTAGTAAGCTCGATATTTGGGTACCACGTGAGCTCAAAGAAATTCATCTCACTAAGCGTATTGACATCTGCGATTCTCTTTTGAAACGTGAGGAAAATGATGCATTTTTGAAACGTATGATAACAGGCGACGAAAAATCGATCGTCTACAACAACGTCAAACGAAAAAGATCGTGATGAACCTGCTGAAAGCACTTGAAAAGCAGATATTCACCAAAGAAAGATTATGCTGTCAGTCTGGTGGGACTCTAAAGGTATTGTGTATTTTGAGCTGCTTGCAAGGAATCAAACCCTTAATTCAGACGTATACTGTCGTCAACTGGATAAATTAAGTGATGCCATCAAACAGAAACGTCGAGAATTGGTGAATCGCAAAGGTGTTGCGTTTCACCATGATAACGCTAGACCACGTACAAGTTTGGTCACTCGTGAAAAATTGTTGCAGCTTGGATGGGATGTGTTACCACATCCACCATATTCGCCAGACCTGGCACCATCAGATTACCATTGGTTTTGTTCTTTGCAAAACGCCTTGAATGGTAAAACCTTGACTGCTGATGAGGATATCAAATCGTGGTTGGAATTGTTTTTTGCTGAAAAAGATAAGAACTTTTTTGAGCGCGGAATCATGAAGTTGCCCGAAAAATGGCAAAAGATAATCAAACAAAATGGACAATATATTGTTTAATAAAGTTTTTGTTTCCCATGAAAAATTCGCCTTTTATTTATATAAAAAAAACGCAATTACTTTTTGGCCAACCCAATATATACTCGAGCTTTGACGAACCAATAGTGAAAATGCCGATATGCACGAAGGAAAATACCAATTTGTAACCGGACTTTGCGTGAAACGCTGTTTTAGATACGTAGATACTAAAATTTATTCTTTTACTTGAATCAATAAACATTTTCATTTCTCAGTTATTTCTTAATGGAATACTTGATGATTTTACTGAGGAAAATTGAAAACGAGGATCGCAAAACCTTGCAACATTCCGCGTTTCTTATTGTGCTATTTGGTGCGCGAACAAATGGGATTGCTCCTTCAGCAACACGAGAACGCGCAACATAAAGTCGTTCATAGTTGCAGTTTATGTGACACGTTTAACTGCAGGATCTTGCAAGGGCTTATTATTTTATGTGTATCTTGCAACATTCGATCTTAAAATTAGAGACGTAATTTCTCTTGAAAAGATTTCGCTTCCGAGAGAAGTGCAGACTGAAAATAGAAAGTTTCAAAAACTTTCCAACATATAAGATACATCTTGAAAAGCAGCATACGTTTAAAGACTGTTTACAATAATAATCTGAAGCATATAATTATTGAAAACAATACTCGTGCACTCGGATATCACCAGAGAATTTCTCGAACGACATTTAACTGCTAATTATTCTAATTCCATAAATCGATAAACGTCAGGAAGGCAAGGATTACTAAGCCCATGTCATAGAGTGCATAAGCCCTCTCTATAAATCCTGCAGTTTCGTGTATCGATTGCACTAATCGTATCGAGGAACACCGGCAGCGTATTAAATTTTAATGATCACAATTATACGTTTCATTAAAAATTCCGGATAAAAAGCAGCCGCACGAGGCATGTCCGAATGCTTCTATTTCTCGAATATTTAAAACAAAAATAATCCATAAACGGATAAACGTAAGTAATATCAATCCGCTAGGTAATTCTAAAGTAATCATAAAATAAAGCATTAGCGTTATCTCAGACCTCGCGATGCAAATACGGCGCAATGGATTTAAATCGTTTTTCATTCCGTAAATGCTTATACTACTCGCACATCGCTAACCCCGAGTTTAGATCCTAAGCCATGGGTGGATGCGCGTCTTTCATGTAAAGCGTGTGTAATCTGGATCTCTGGCGAGGCGAGATTCGTGATGTACACTGTTTGTCCGTAGCGTATTTCCCCCGAGGAGATAAACTCTGCTTCAGTTGCCAAGGCGAAGTTGGAAAAATGTCTAATTGCCGACGTGTGTTTGCAATTTAGAAATCGCGCAACATCACGTAAGAGGGAAACGCGGATTCGGACTCCCTGATTTCGATCCGCCGGCTCAAAAGTTAGGCAGACCAGATCCCTGGCCTGATCTCCGCCGGATTAAAATGCAACTCAAAGCGATTTGGCGAGGTAATTGCAACCGACTCGTTAGCATCGCTCCGTCAATGCGAGGCCTCACGCACCAACCCCTTTTAGCCGAGCGACGGGGTGGAATGCACCGAAATTAGAGAACCGCACGCCCGTCCACAGGCAGTAGTAGCGCATAGTTGCGGATCCGTCCGAACACACCGTGCTCAAATCAAATTACAAATGCCGTAACAGTACGACGACGACGAACGGCAAAGATTGTCTGTCTTCGCCGCTGTCTAAATCGCGATGCACGCGATGTCGCACTTATCTTTCATCTGTCCGGAAAGTAAGTCAATGCAAATTTCCGTGCCGCTTCAGTTCCCCGAACTTTGATCAGGAAACTAACTTTTTAAATGGAATCTCGGGAAACGCGTTGTCCGACGTGTATAAACTTGCTACTTTGTGAATATAAATATACATTGTATATTATCTGATGTCTTTTATCCGTATTTACTTAATTTATTCGAGAGAATTTACACCCACAGAAAAGATTTCTGGACTTAATGCTATTACTCTTTAATCTATCATAAAATAAGATCGCTATAGCGACAATCATATTTATTATTGAAAAGAAGCATATTTTAATCTTGAACAGAAAATTCGAAACTCTAGATTAAAATAATCTTGGTGCTATCTCATTAATTTTCTCAGAAGGATTTAGATACAAATTTGTAGCAAGTTCACAATATTCTTGATTTAAGAATATTGTGAGATCTAAAAGACATCTTATTCTATTCTTCTAAGAGAATTTGTAGAATCTGCACAAAACGGCCAATATTTATGTGTTGCAATCGAAAATCAGGAAAGTGTTTCTGTTATTTACAATAAATACTCTACAAGAAATATTAAAAGGTATGGAAATGTCTTATCTCGAATCTTATTTCTCAAGTAAGTATATTGTACATACTTACTTACATTTCCATATCTTTTAATATTTCTTGTAGAGTATGCACTTATTCATTGTAAATAACAGAAACATTTCCCGATTTTCGATTGCAACGCATAAATATTGGCCGTTTTGTGCAGATTCTACAAATTCTCTTAGAAGAATAGAATAAGATGTCTTTTAGATCTCACAATATTCTTAAATCAAGAATATTGTGAACTTGCTACAAATTTGTATCTAAATCCTTCTGAGAAAATTAATGAGATAGCACCAAGATTATTTTAATCTAGAGTTTCGAATTTTCTGTTCAAGATTAAAATATGCTTCTTTTCAATAATAAATATGATTGTCGCTATAGCGATCTTATTTTATGATAGATTAAAGAGTAATAGCATTAAGTCCAGAAATCTTTTCTGTGGGTGTAAATTCTCTCGAATAAATTAAGTAAATACGGATAAAGACATCAGATAATATACAATGTATATTTATATTCACAAAGTAGCAAGTTTATACACGTCGGACAACGCGTTTCCCGAGATTCCATTTAAAAAGTTAGTTTCCTGATCAAAGTTCGGGGAACTGAAGCGGCACGGAAATTTGCATTGACTTACTTTCCGGACAGATGAAAGATAAGTGCGACATCGCGTGCATCGCGATTTAGACAGCGGCGAAGACAGACAATCTTTGCCGTTCGTCGTCGTCGTACTGTTACGGCATTTGTAATTTGATTTGAGCACGGTGTGTTCGGACGGATCCGCAACTATGCGCTACTACTGCCTGTGGACGGGCGTGCGGTTCTCTAATTTCGGTGCATTCCACCCCGTCGCTCGGCTAAAAGGGGTTGGTGCGTGAGGCCTCGCATTGACGGAGCGATGCTAACGAGTCGGTTGCAATTACCTCGCCAAATCGCTTTGAGTTGCATTTTAATCCGGCGGAGATCAGGCCAGGGATCTGGTCTGCCTAACTTTTGAGCCGGCGGATCGAAATCAGGGAGTCCGAATCCGCGTTTCCCTCTTACGTGATGTTGCGCGATTTCTAAATTGCAAACACACGTCGGCAATTAGACATTTTTCCAACTTCGCCTTGGCAACTGAAGCAGAGTTTATCTCCTCGGGGGAAATACGCTACGGACAAACAGTGTACATCACGAATCTCGCCTCGCCAGAGATCCAGATTACACACGCTTTACATGAAAGACGCGCATCCACCCATGGCTTAGGATCTAAACTCGGGGTTAGCGATGTGCGAGTAGTATAAGCATTTACGGAATGAAAAACGATTTAAATCCATTGCGCCGTATTTGCATCGCGAGGTCTGAGATAACGCTAATGCTTTATTTTATGATTACTTTAGAATTACCTAGCGGATTGATATTACTTACGTTTATCCGTTTATGGATTCTTTTGTTTTAAATATTCGAGAAATAGAAGCATTCGGACATGCCTCGTGCGGCTGCTTTTTATCCGGAATTTTTAATGAAACGTATAATTGTGATCATTAAAATTTAATACGCTGCCGGTGTTCCTCGATACGATTAGTGCAATCGATACACGAAACTGCAGGATTTATAGAGAGGGCTTATGCACTCTATGACATGGGCTTAGTAATCCTTGCCTTCCTGACGTTTATCGATTTATGGAATTAGAATAATTAGCAGTTAAATGTCGTTCGAGAAATTCTCTGGTGATATCCGAGTGCACGAGTATTGTTTTCAATAATTATATGCTTCAGATTATTATTGTAAACAGTCTTTAAACGTATGCTGCTTTTCAAGATGTATCTTATATGTTGGAAAGTTTTTGAAACTTTCTATTTTCAGTCTGCACTTCTCTCGGAAGCGAAATCTTTTCAAGAGAAATTACGTCTCTAATTTTAAGATCGAATGTTGCAAGATACACATAAAATAATAAGCCCTTGCAAGATCCTGCAGTTAAACGTGTCACATAAACTGCAACTATGAACGACTTTATGTTGCGCGTTCTCGTGTTGCTGAAGGAGCAATCCCATTTGTTCGCGCACCAAATAGCACAATAAGAAACGCGGAATGTTGCAAGGTTTTGCGATCCTCGTTTTCAATTTTCCTCAGTAAAATCATCAAGTATTCCATTAAGAAATAACTGAGAAATGAAAATGTTTATTGATTCAAGTAAAAGAATAAATTTTAGTATCTACGTATCTAAAACAGCGTTTCACGCAAAGTCCGGTTACAAATTGGTATTTTCCTTCGTGCATATCGGCATTTTCACTATTGGTTCGTCAAAGCTCGAGTATATATTGGGTTGGCCAAAAAGTAATTGCGTTTTTTTTATATAAATAAAAGGCGAATTTTTCATGGGAAACAAAAACTTTATTAAACAATATATTGTCCATTTTGTTTGATTATCTTTTGCCATTTTTCGGGCAACTTCATGATTCCGCGCTCAAAAAAGTTCTTATCTTTTTCAGCAAAAAACAATTCCAACCACGATTTGATATCCTCATCAGCAGTCAAGGTTTTACCATTCAAGGCGTTTTGCAAAGAACAAAACCAATGGTAATCTGATGGTGCCAGGTCTGGCGAATATGGTGGATGTGGTAACACATCCCATCCAAGCTGCAACAATTTTTCACGAGTGACCAAACTTGTACGTGGTCTAGCGTTATCATGGTGAAACGCAACACCTTTGCGATTCACCAATTCTCGACGTTTCTGTTTGATGGCATCGTTTAATTTATTCAGTTGACGACAGTATACGTCTGAATTAATGGTTTGATTCCTTGCAAGCAGCTCAAAATACACAATACCTTTAAAGTCCCACCAGACTGACAGCATAATCTTCCTTTGGTGAATATCTGCTTTTCAAGTGCTTTCAGCAGGTTCATCACGATCTTTTTCGTTTGACGTTGTTGTGGACGATCGATTTTTCGTCGCCTGTTATCATACGTTTCAAAAATGCATCATTTTCCTCACGTTTCAAAAGAGAATCGCAGATGTCAATACGCTCAGTGAGATGAATTTCTTTGAGCTCATGTGCTACCCAAATATCGAGCTTACTAATGTATCCAAGTCGTTTTAAATGGTTTTCAACACTCGATTTCGATATGTTAAGATTCTCAGCAATCTCTCGTGTCGTTAAACGCCGATTGGAATCGATCAGTGCCTTTATTTTGTCATCATCAATTTCGATTGGCCTTCCTGAGCGTGGTGCATCTTTCACATTAAAATCTGCAGATTGAAATTTAGTAACCCAATTTTGACACTGCCGCAGTTTTGAAGCATCTTCGCCATATATTGGGTTGGCCAAAAAGTAATTGCGTTTTTTTTATATAAATAAAAGGCGAATTTTTCATGGGAAACAAAAACTTTATTAAACAATATATTGTCCATTTTGTTTGATTATCTTTTGCCATTTTTCAGGCAACTTCATGATTCCGCGCTCAAAAAAGTTCTTATCTTTTTCAGCAAAAAACAATTCCAACAACGATTTATATCCTCATCAGCAGTAAAGGTTTTACCATTCAAGGCGTTTTGCAAAGAACGAAACGAATGGTAATCTGATGGTGCCAGGTCTGGCGAATATGGTGGATGTGGTAACACATCCCATCCAAGCTGCAACAATTTTTCACGAGTGACCAAACTTGTACGTGGTCTAGCGTTATCATGGTGAAACGCAACACCTTTGCGATTCACCAATTCTCGACGTTTCTGTTTGATGGCATCGTTTAATTTATCCAGTTGACGACAGTATACGTCTGAATTAATGGTTTGATTCCTTGCAAGCAGCTCAAAATACACAATACCTTTAAGTCCCACCAGACTGACAGCATAATCTTTCTTTGGTGAATATCTGCTTTTCAAGTGCTTTCAGCAGGTTCATCACGATCTTTTTCGTTTGACGTTGTTGTAGACGATCGATTTTTCGTCGCCTGTTATCATACGTTTCAAAAATGGATCATTTTCCTCACGTTTCAAAAGAGAATCGCAGATGTCAATACGCTCAGTGAGATGAATTTCTTTGAGCTCATGTGCTACCCAAATATCGAGCTTACTAATGTATCCAAGTCGTTTTAAATGGTTTTCAACACTCGATTTCGATATGTTAAGATTCTCAGCAATCTCTCGTGTCGTTAAACGCCGATTGGAATCGATCAGTGCCTTTATTTTGTCATCATCAATTTCGATTGGCCTTCCTGAGCGTGGTGCATCTTTCACATTAAAATCTGCAGATTGAAATTTAGTAACCCAATTTTGACACTGCCGCAGTTTTGAAGCATCTTCGCCATATATTGGGTTGGCCAAAAAGTAATTGCGTTTTTTTTATATAAATAAAAGGCGAATTTTTCATGGGAAGCAAAAACTTTATTAAACAATATATTGTCCATTTTGTTTGATTATCTTTTGCCATTTTTCAGGCAACTTCATGATTCCGCGCTGAAAAAAGTTCTTATCTTTTTCAGCAAAAAATAATTCCAACAACGATTTAATATCCTCATCAGCAGTAAAGGTTTTACCATTCAAGGCGTTTTGCAAAGAACGAAACGAATGGTAATCTGATGGTGCCAGGTCTGGCGAATATGGTGGATGTGGTAACACATCCCATCCAAGCTGCAACAATTTTTCACGAGTGACCAAACTTGTACGTGGTCTAGCGTTATCATGGTGAAACGCAACACCTTTGCGATTCACCAATTCTCGACGGTTCTGTTTGATGGCATCGTTTAATTTATTCAGTTGACGACAGTATACGTCTGAATTAATGGTTTGATTCCTTGCAAGCAGCTCAAAATACACAATACCTTTAAAGTCCCACCAGACTGACAGCATAATCTTCCTTTGGTGAATATCTGCTTTTCAAGTGCTTTCAGCAGGTTCATCACGATCTTTTTCGTTTGACGTTGTTGTGGACGATCGATTTTTCGTCGCCTGTTATCATACGTTTCAAAAATGCATCATTTTCCTCACGTTTCAAAAGAGAATCGCAGATGGCAATACGCTCAGTGAGATGAATTTCTTTGAGCTCATGTGCTACCCAAATATCGAGCTTACTAATGTATCCAAGTCGTTTTAAATGGTTTTCAACACTCGATTTCGATATGTTAAGATTCTCAGCAATCTCTCGTGTCGTTAAACGCCGATTGGAATCGATCAGTGCCTTTATTTTGTCATCATCAATTTCGATTGGCCTTCCTGAGCGTGGTGCATCTTTCACATTAAAATCTGCAGATTGAAATTTAGTAACCCAATTTTGACACTGCCGCAGTTTTGAAGCATCTTCGCCATATATTGGGTTGGCCAAAAAGTAATTGCGTTTTTTTTATATAAATAAAAGGCGAATTTTTCATGGGAAGCAAAAACTTTATTAAACAATATATTGTCCATTTTGTTTGATTATCTTTTGCCATTTTTCAGGCAACTTCATGATTCCGCGCTGAAAAAAGTTCTTATCTTTTTCAGCAAAAAATAATTCCAACAACGATTTAATATCCTCATCAGCAGTAAAGGTTTTACCATTCAAGGCGTTTTGCAAAGAACAAAACCAATGGTAATCTGATGGTGCCAGATCTGGCGAATATGGTGGATGTGGTAACACATCCCATCCAAGCTGCAACAATTTTTCACGAGTGACCAAACTTGTACGTGGTCTAGCGTTATCATGGTAAAACGCAACACCTTTGCGATTCGCCAGTTCTCGACGTTTCTGTTTGATGGCATCGTTTACTTTATCCAGTTGACGACAGTATACGTCTGAATTAATGGTTTGATTCCTTGCAAGCAGCTCAAAATACACAATACCTTTAAAGTCCCACCAGACTGACAGCATAATCTTTCTTTGGTGAATATCTGCTTTTCAAGTGCTTTCAACAGGTTCATCACGATCTTTTTCGTTTGACGTTGTTGTAGACGATCGATTTTTCGTCGCCTGTTATCATACGTTTCAAAAATGGATCATTTTCCTCACGTTTCAAAAGAGAATCGCAGATGTCAATACGCTTAGTGAAATGAATTTCTTTGAGTTCATGTGGTACCCAAATATCGAGCTTACTAATGTATCCAAGTCGTTTTAAATGGTTTTCAACACTCGATTTCGATATGTTAAGATTCTCAGCAATCTCTCGTGTCGTTAAACGCCGATTGGAATCGATCAGTGCCTTTATTTTGTCATCATCAATTTCGATTGGCCTTCCTGAGCTTGGTGCATCTTTCACATTAAAATCTGCAGATCGAAATTTAGTAACCCAATTTTGACACTGCCGCAGTTTTAAAGCATCTTCGCCATATACATGACATAACGTTTTATGAGCTTGCACAGCGTTTTTCCCTTTTCGGAAGTAATAAAACAAAATATGAGGAAAATGTTCTTTTTGATTTTCCATTTTGAAATCGACGGCAAACAAACAATTGTTAACGAAATCGTGTACTTTCTTTTTGTAAAACAAGCTTGAACTGTGAGTTGTTAACCTACATAATGAATTTGCGGTTTAGAATGAAGTTAGTTACATTTGAAGACATGTATGTCCATCTATTGGAAAAAAACGCAATTACTTTTTGGCCAACCCAATAATATCGCAAAACAAGGATATCGGGAGATACACCGTCAGAAGTTTGTTGCGGTTGAAGAATCAGAGGGAAAACTTTTCAAGCGGCCTTTCATTGAAGCGAGAATAAGTAGTAAATAAGTTTCTTAGCTTACCGAGAAAAATACGTGTCTTTCTTTTGTGGGGTGCACCTATGAAGTTTAATCGAAGCCCTGTGTTGCCTTTGAAAGACTTTCCTTGTTAACGGCATGTTCCGGCTGATAATTGTAGCCGGTGCGATAATACCTGGCCTGGTTTGGGGTACTTTCATCGAGCGTCACTGTGAGAGGTCTCTGGATTGGCGAAAGGGAAATACACAGGGTTTAAGTAACATCGACTCGCTGCGACCGAAACAAATAATGGAGAATGCTGGTTACCGATTTGCGACTAAACATTTCCGCCGTTTTCTTTGTCATGAAAAATTCATAGATTCTCCATTTTCAGTACGCGAAACTTAATAATAAATTCCGCACTCTAACGTAAAGCGTAAATCTTCATCGTCGTTGAGTGCGCAAAGCAGGGTTTTGAAAATTGCATGAGGAAGAAAAGCTTTTCTCGCATTTCCGCTCCGTCGCGTTTCTGAGGAGTCAGATGAAAGAGAAGAATTCGCGTAATTAGATTCGTGCCAACGGATTACGGTATTTAGCGACACACGCTTATTCTCTCGCATCGTAACACGATTCGCCGTTCGTCATTAGGATAGAAAGAACGCTGTCATCAAGTCGAGGAGAAGATGCGCACGTGCTTTTGCGACGCTTCTCGGGAAATGCATCGTCTTTCGTAATCCGCCTTTATGCGTCTGCCGAGGCGGACGTTGATATACCTGTCCGACCTTAATGCCTCACCGCTCCAATCTGGCTCTAATCTACATCAATGCCGAATTTATCCTAGTTTTCCTCTCTGTCACCCCGATCCACGATAATAAAGAAAGGGTATGAGCGTTTCCAAGACGACCGGGTGCGACTGTCGATTTCTGGTGACCTGTGCCCCGTTTAATTACAATCGCGCGACCGCGAGAGTAAACGAGTCTCTCCCAGAGCCGGCTCCTCCTCGGCTATCTCATTGGCTCTTTCATTATGATTCGATGAAAATCCCAGAGGAACGCACAGTGGGCTAAACTCGAAAAAAGCTGGCCAAAAGTAATAACTCGAAAACATGACGTTTTAGAAAAAAATGTTTCAAATCAAAGTTATAGGTATTAGATAATAATACTAGTATGACCGTGAATAGCGTTGCCAAGGTCACGCAAAGGTCACCTTGAATTTTTTAAATGGGAACCTCCAGTTTTCATTAGATATTTTTGTAGCTTACCTCAAGAGCTTTTCAGAACACTATAACAAAGTATTTATCCGTTAAATACTTCGAAGTTATGAAGCTTGAAAGTTACAGTCGCTACCGCGCCGCGTCGTGCGTTTCGCGGCATTTAAAAATTTCACGGTGATCTGTACATGATCTTGACAACACTATCAAGGTCATACTGGTATTGCTATGTAATGCTTCACTTAAAAACCTACAACTTTCATTTCAAACAGTTTTTACCAAAACGCCAAATTTTCGAGTTATTACGATATGAAAATTAAAATGAAACATCCTGTATATAACGCAAAGGTGTGCGTTGGTGTGCACAATTCAAACGGAAATACTTAGTTTGAATCCTACACAAGATGATAAAACAAGAATCCCAAAGAGCCTTTTACAGCTATTTAAAAAAAATGATGTTGAACTTTACTTCTTTCTTATATTTTAAGAAACCAAAAACTTAGATTAACACAAATTGATGAACGAACATTTGTAATGGTTATAACTGTTTGGGAAAAGAGTTTCAATTCTATTTATAGAGTAAAAAGCAAAATTACTTGCATCCGCATACAAGAATGTAGGCTATAGCCTATACTCATTCATAATTCGTTTTTCGGAACATTAACGCGTTGCCTCCTATTAATTGTTGATTAATGGGAAGAAAATTTTTCCTACGAAACTCCATTCACATTTTTGAAAATACTGATATCCATGAATCAAAAAAGGTCGAAATGCACAGATTTGCAAGAGTTGAAAAAATTCGACTTTTGACCAGCTTTTTTCGATTCTAGCCCACTGTGGAACGGTGGGAACAGCCGACGGCTTGTTTCCCGCTTCTGCTTTTTTGTTAGGTCATCAGAATCGGCGAGTCGAGCGTCGTAGGCGATCGCGACGTCCAGCGTCGTGGAAAAAATTACGCAATCCGCTTGAGGATGAGGCGCCCGACTAATCTGTATGGAAATATGCATCGCAATTTGCTCTCGTAATTCCGCCGCGAATTTACGTTTGATTCGTTACGACTCGCTCTTGTTGCGCTCGTAGCGAATAAAAAAAGGACAGGAGAGAGAAAAAAAGAAAGAGAGGGAGAGAGAGCGAAAGATAGAGGGAGGAAAAAAAGAAAAAGCACCTCCCGCGGGACGACCGGGTTTGCGAATCTTTGCACGTTCGAGCTCGCATTGCAGCGCGGAGCTGTTATGAGCGAAGTGGGACGTAAAGGCGCGCGGAATTAAAGACAGGTTAATGATGCGAGACGTACGACCGATAGGGAGGAAGGATGGAAGCCGGGAATAATGCAGAATAAACCGCGAACGACGCGCCGTTGCTTCTTTTCAAAATTTAGTTTCCGAATGTTCTCTCGGAACGTGATCTGCGATTACGATCAATAACCGGACGTTGATAACAATTCTTGCAAATCGCTGCTGAGTACCTTGCCGAGATATGAATTTTACTGATTTAGCTCGTAATTCGCTCGTTTTTCTTTGCTTTTCCTTTTCGCTCCGCAAGTAAGAAACACGTCAGCTCAAATCGCTATTAATCTGTTTCCCGTCGCCGTTTCGTTTTCTCATTTTCTCATGTTCTTTTTGCTTCGTACTGTTTCCTTCGGATTATCGAGCTTCCTTGCTAGGCTTGTTGCGGCACAACGAAGCAGCGCGGCTGCTTTTAATCACCAGCGTGTCGTTTTCTCGTCTGCACGGTGTCGCCTACCTGTCGTTACTCTTCCGCTACGCGGTCGTTCTTTCGCCGTTGATTAAAAACAGCCCGGTGTTGCGGCGTCCCTATCAGAGGACGGACTTTCGAGCTCGGTGATTTCGCTGCGATGATCACAACAGCGGCATTCACAACGTCGCCCTGCACGCACATTTATTACCAAAGCGCTATCCGTGCTTTTTGTCCTTTATCGGGCACGTGCGATCCGATCGGATGCCACCTTTCCTCCTCCTCCTCCCGCGAAAGAAAGAGAGTTCACCAGTAATCGCACCGGAGGGAAAACTACGGCGGTGCGATACGACATCGGTTATACACCCTCAGAAAGGATTTCTGATAACAAGACGAAAAATATTCTTCACTAATTTAATCGTATTACAAGTATAAAAAATATGAAAATCAAACAATTTTTTATTTAAATCAGTAATTTCTATTCTTCTCTCTCGAATTAAATAAGATTGTCTTACTGTCTTGAGACAAGAGTACATGTACAAATTTATGCTTATATATTCTTGTATGTAGAATAAGTTGATATTAGCGCCACTTTATAGTAGGCTTTGTCGATGTCGACGCATCATTTTCTCACAGTCGCTCGTCGACTCGGCGCTTCTGCGTCCTTTATTCGGATAAAACGGCCAATATTTATGCGTTGCAATCGAAAATCGGGAAAGTGTTTCTGTTATTTACAATGAATAAGTGCAATACTCTACAAGAAATATTAAAAGATATGGAAATGTAAGTAAGTATGTACAATATACTTACTTGAGAAATAAGATTCGAGATAAGACATTTCCATACCTTTTAATATTTCTTGCAGAGTATTGCACTTATTCATTGTAAATAACAAAAACACTTTCCCGGTTTTCGATTGCAACACATAAATATTGGCCGTTTTGTGCAGATTTTACAAATTCTCTTAGAAGAATAGAATAAGATGTCTTTTAGATCTCACAATATTCGTAAATCAAGAATATTGTGAACTTGCTAGAAATTTGTATCTAAATCCTTCTGAGAAAATTAATGAGATAGCACCAAGATTATTTGAATCTAGATTTTCGAATTTTCTATTCCAGATTAAAATATGCTTCTTTTCAATAATAAATATGATTGTCGCTATAGCGATGTTATTTTATGATAGATTAAAGAGTAATAGCATTAAGTCCAGAAATCTTTTCTGTGGGTGCAGCATCATTGGTTCCATCCGCTGGAAATCCTGATGATGAAAAAGAGCGCTGTTACTTATTATACATACTTTTTCTTCCATGTATTAGGTGTGTGCAAGTGTTTCATTTTCTTGCACATTTTCGTTTTAGATGTATAAAATACGATCATCAAAAATTTCCTTGTTTTTACGATTTTCTCTCGAAAATTATTAAATATCGAATCCCTTTGCGAAAAAAGGGATTTTTTTTCGCGTCTCGAAAGTACACCCTCAGAAAGGATTTCTGATAACAAGACGAAAAATATTCTTCACTAATTTAATCGTATTACAAGTATAAAAAATATGAAAATAAACAATTTTTTATTTAAATCAGTAATTTCTATTCTTCTCTCTCGAATTAAATAAGATTGTCTTACTATCTCGAGACAAGAGTAACATGTACACACTTATGCTTATATATTCTTGTGTGTAGAATAATTTGATATTAGCGCCACTTTATAGTAGGCTTTGTCGATGTCGACGCATCATTTTCTCACAGTCGCTCGTCGACTCGGCGCTTCTGCGTCCTTTATTCGGATAAAACGGCCAATATTTATGCGTTGCAATCGAAAATCGGGAAAGTGTTTCTGTTATTTACAATGAATAAGTGCCATACTCTACAAGAAATATTAAACGATATGGAAATGTAAGTAAGTATATACAATATACTTACTTGAGAAATAAATTCGAGATAAGACATTTCCATACCTATTAATATTTCTTGTAGAGTATTGCACTTATTCATTGTAAATAACAGAAACACTTTCCCGGTTTTCGATTGCAACACAAATATTGGCCGTTTTGTGCAGATTCTACAAATTCTCTTAGAAGAATAGAATAAGATGTCTTTTAGATCTTACAATATTCTTAAATCAAGAATATTTTGAACTTGCTAGAAATTTGTATCTAAATCCTTCTGAGAAAATTAATGAGATAGCACCAAGATTATTTGAATCTAGATTTTGGAATTTTCTATTCGAGATTAAAATATGCTTCTTTTCAATAATAAATATGATTGTCGCTATAGCGATGTTATTTTATGATAGATTAAAGAGTAATAGCATTAAGTCCAGAAATCTTTTCTGTGGGTGCAGCATCATTGGTTCCATCCGCTGGAAATCCTGATGATGAAAAAGAGCGCTGTTACTTATTATACATACTTTTTCTTCCATGTATTAGGTGTTTGCAAGTGTTTTCATTTTCTTGCACATTTTCGTTTTAGATGTATAAAATACGATCATGAAAAATTTCCTTGTTTTTACGATTTTCTCTCGAAAATTATTAAATATCGAATTCCTTTGCGAAAAAAGGGATTTTTTTTCGCGTCTCGAAAGTACACCCTCAGAAAGGATTTCTGATAACAAGACGGAAATATTCTTCACTAATTTAATCGTATTACGAGTATAAAAAATATAAAAATAAAACAATTTTTTATTTAAATCAGTAATTTCTATTCTTCTCTCTCGAATTAAATAAGATTGTCTTACTGTCTTGAGACAAGAGTAACATGTACACATTTATGCTTATATATTCTTGTATGTAGAATAATTTGATATTAGCGCCACTTTATAGTAGGCTTTGTCGATGTCGACGCATCATTTTCTCACAGTCGCTCGTCGACTCGGCGCTTCTGAGTCCTTTATTCGGATAAAACGGCCAATATTTATGCGTTGCAATCGAAAATCGGGAAAGTGTTTCTGTTATTTACAATGAATAAGTGCAATACTCTACAAGAAATATTAAAAGATATGGAAATGTAAGTATGTACAATATACTTACTTGAGAAATAAGATTCGAGATAAGACATTTCCATACCCTTTAATATTTCTTGCAGAGTATTGCACTTATTCATTGTAAATAACAGAAACACTTTCCCGATTTTCGATTGCAACACATAAATATTGGCCGTTTTGTGCAGATTCTACAAATTCTCTTAGAAGAATAGAATAAGATGTCTTTTAGATCTCACAATATTCTTAAATCAAGAATATTTTGAACTTGCTAGAAATTTGTATCTAAATCCTTCTGAGAAAATTAATGAGATAGCACCAAGATTATTTGAATCTAGATTTTCGAATTTTCTATTCGAGATTAAAATATGCTTCTTTTCAATAATAAATATGATTGTCGCTATAGCGATCTTATTTTATGATAGATTAAAGAGTAATAGCATTAAGTCCAGAAATCTTTTCTGTGGGTGCAGCATCATTGGTTCCATCCGCTGGAAATCCTGATGATGAAAAAGAGCGCTGTTACTTATTATACATACTTTTTCTTCCATGTATTAGGTGTGTGCAAGTGTTTTCATTTTCTTGCACATTTTCGTTTTAGATGTATAAAATACGATCATCAAAAATTTCCTTGTTTTTACGATTTTCTCTCGAAAATTATTAAATATCGAATCCCTTTGCGAAAAAAGGGATTTTTTTTCGCGTCTCGAAAGTACACCCTCAGAAAGGATTTCTGATAACAAGACGAAAAATATTCTTGACTAATTTAATCGTATTACAAGTATAAAAAATATGAAAATAAAACAATTTTTTATTTAAATCAGTAATTTCTATTCTTCTCTCTCGAATTAAATAAGATTGTCTTACTGTCTTGAGACAAGAGTAACATGTACACATTTATGCTTATATATTCTTGTGTGTAGAATAATTTGATATTAGCGCCACTTTATAGTAGGCTTTGTCGATGTCGACGCATCATTTTCTCACAGTCGCTCGTCGACTCGGCGCTTCTGCGTCCTTTATTCGGATAAAACGGCCAATATTTATGCGTTGCAATCGAAAATCGGGAAAGTGTTTCTGTTATTTACAATGAATAAGTGCAATACTCTACAAGAAATATTAAAAGATATGGAAATGTAAGTAAGTGTATACAATATACTTACATGAGAAATAAGATTCGGGATAAGACATTTCCATACCTATTAATATTTCTTGTAGAGTATTGCACTTATTCATTGTAAATAACAGAAACACTTTCCCGGTTTTCGATTGCAACACATAAATATTGGCCGTTTTGTGCAGATTCTACAAATTCTCTTAGAAGAATAGAATAAGATGTCTTTTAGATCTCACAATATTCTTAAATCAAGAATATTTTGAACTTGCTAGAAATTTGTATCTAAATCCTTCTGAGAAAATTAATGAGATAGCACCAAGATTATTTGAATCTAGATTTTCGAATTTTCTATTCGAGATTAAAATATGCTTCTTTTCAATAATAAATATGATTGTCGCTATAGCGATGTTATTTTATGATAGATTAAAGAGTAATAGCATTAAGTCCAGAAATCTTTTCTGTGGGTGCAGCATCATTGGTTCCATCCGCTGGAAATCCTGATGATGAAAAAGAGCGCTGTTACTTATTATACACACTTTTTCTTCCATGTATTAGGTGTTTGCAAGTGTTTTCATTTTCTTGCACATTTTCGTTTTAGATGTATAAAATACGATCATCAAAAATTTCCTTGTTTTTACGAATTTCTCTCGAAAATTATTAAATATCGAATCCCTTTGCGAAAAAAGGGATTTTTTTTCGCGTCTCGAAAGTACACCCTCAGAAAGGATTTCTGATAACAAGACGAAAAATATTCTTGACTAATTTAATCGTATTACAAGTATAAAAAATATGAAAATAAAACAATTTTTAATTTAAATCAGTAATTTCTATTCTTCTCTCTCGAATTAAATAAGATTGTCTTACTGTCTTCAGACAAGAGTAACATGTACACATATATGCTTATATATTCTTGTGTGTAAAATAAGTTGATATTAGCGCCACTTTATAGTAGGCTTTGTCGATGTCGACGCATCATTTTCTCACAGTCGCTCGTCGACTCGGCGCTTCTGCGTCCTTTATTCGGATAAAACGGTCAATATTTATGCGTTGCAATCGAAAATCGGGAAAATGTTTCTGTTATTTACAATGAATAAGTGCAATACTCTACAAGAAATATTAAAAGATATGGAAATGTAAGTAAGTATGTACAATATACTTACTTGAGAAATAAGATTCGAGATAAGACATTTCCATACCTTTAATATTTCTTGCAGAGTATTGCACTTATTCATTGTAAATAACAGAAACCCTTTCCCGATTTTCGATTGCAACACATAAATATTGGCCGTTTTGTGCAGATTCTACAAATTCTCTTAGAAGAATAGAATAAAATGTCTTTTAGATCTCACAATATTCTTAAATCAAGAATATTGTGAACTTGCTACAAATTGGTATCTAAATCCTTCTGAGAAAATTAATGAGATAGCACCAAGATTATTTGAATCTAGATTTTCGAATTTTCTATTCGAGATTAAAATATGCTTCTTTTCAATAATAAATATGATTGTCGCTATAGCGATCTTATTTTATGATAGATTAAAGAGTAATAGCATTAAGTCCAGAAATCTTTTCTGTGGGTGCAGCATCATTGGTTCCATCCGCTGGAAATCCTGATGATGAAAAAGAGCGCTGTTACTTATTTACAACTTTTTCTTCCATGTATTAGGTGTGTGCAAGTGTTTTCATTTTCTTGCACATTTTCGTTTAGATGTATAAATACGATCATCAAAAATTTCCTTGTTTTTACGATTTTCTCTCGAAAATTATTAAATATCGAATCCTTTGCGAAAAAAGGATTTTTTTCGCGTCTCGAAAGTACACCCTCAGAAAGGATTTCTGATAACAAGACGAAAAATATTCTTGACTAATTTAATCGTATTACAAGTATAAAAAATATGAAAATAAAACAATTTTTATTTAAATCAGTAATTTCTATTCTTCTCTCTCGAATTAAATAAGATTGTCTTACTGTCTTGAGACAAGAGTAACATGTACACATTTATGCTTATATATTCTTGTATGTAGAATAATTTGATATTAGCGCCACTTTATAGTAGGCTTTGTCGATGTCGACGCATCATTTTCTCACAGTCGCTCGTCGACTCGGCGCTTCTGCGTCCTTTATTCGGATAAAACGGCCAATATTTATGTGTTGCAATCGAAAATCGGGAAAGTGTTTCTGTTATTTACAATGAATAAGTGCAATACTCTACAAGAAATATTAAAAGGTATGGAAATGTCTTATCTCGAATCTTATTTCTCAAGTAAGTATATTGTACATACTTACTTACATTTCCATATCTTTTAATATTTCTTGTAGAGTATTGCACTTATTCATTGTAAATCTTTCCTGATTTTCGATTGCAACACAAATATTGGCCGTTTTATCCGAATAAAGGACGCAGAAGCGCCGAGTCGACGAGCGACTGTGAGAAAATGATGCGTCGACATCGACAAAGCCTACTATAAAGTGGCGCTAATATCAAATTATTCTACATACAAGAATATATAAGCATAAATGTGTACATGTTACTCTTGTCTGAAGACAGTAAGACAATCTTATTTAATTCGAGAGAGAAGAATCGAAATTACTGATTTAAATTAAAAATTGTTTTATTTTCATATTTTTTCTACTTGCAATACGATTAAATTAGTCAAGAATATTTTTCGTCTTGTTATCAGAAATCCTTTCTGAGGGTGTACTTTCGAGACGCGAAAAAAATCCTTTTTTCGCAAGGTTCGATATTTAATAATTTCGAGAGAAATCGTAAAACAAGAAATTTTTCATGATCGTATTTTATACATCTAAAACGAAAATGTGCAAGAAAATGAAAACACTTGCACACACCTAATGTGGAAGAAAAGTATGTATAATAAGTAACAGCGCTCTTTTTCATCATCAGGATTCCAGCGGATGGACCAATGATGCTGCACCCACAGAAAAGATTTCTGGACTTAATGCTATTACTCTTTAATCTATCATAAAATAACATCGCTATAGCGACAATCATATTTATTATTGAAAAGAAGCATATTTCAATCTTGAATAGAAAATTCGAAAATCTAGATTCAAATAATCTTGGTGCTATCTCATTAATTTCCTCAGAAGGATTTAGATACAAATTTCTAGCAAGTTCAAAATATTCTTGATTTAAGAATATTGTGAGATCTAAAAGACATCTTATTCTGTTCTTGTAAGAGAATTTGTAGAATCTGCACAAAACGGCCAATATTTATGTGTTGCAATCGAAAATCGGGAAAGTGTTTCTGTTATTTACAAGAATAAGTGCAATACTCTACAAGAAATATTAAAGGGTATGGAAATGTCTTATCTCGAATCTTATTTCTCAAGTAAGTATATTGTACATACTTACTTACATTTCCATATCTTTTAATATTTCTTGTAGAGTATTGCACTTATTTATTGTAAATCTTTCCCGGTTTTCGATTGCAACACATAAATATTGGCCGTTTTATCCGAATAAAGGACGCAGAAGCGCCGAGTCGACGAGCGACTGTGAGAAAATGATGCGTCGACATCGACAAAGCCTATTATAAAGTGGCGCTAATATCAAATTATTCTACATACAAGAATATATAAGCATAAATGTGTACATGTTACTCTTGTCTGAAGACAGTAAGACAATCTTATTTAATTCGAGAGAGAAGAATCGAAATTACTGATTCAAATAAAAAATTGTTTTATTTTCATATTTTTTATACTTGTAATACGATTAAATTAGTCAAGAATATTATTCGTCTTGTTATCAGAAATCCTTTCTGAGGGTGTACTTTCGAGACGCGACAAAAAATCCCTTTTTTCGCAAAGGGATTCGATATTTAATAATTTTCGAGAGAAAATCGTAAAAACAAGGAAATTTTTCATGATCGTATTTTATACATCTAAAACGAAAATGTGCAAGAAAATGAAAACACTTGCACACACCTAATGTGTGGAAGAAAAAGTATGTATAATAAGTAACAGCGCTCTTTTTCATCATCAGGATTTCCAGCGGATGGAGCCAATGATGCTGCACCCACAGAAAAGATTTCTGGACTTAATGCTATTACTCTTTAATCTATCATAAAATAACATCGCTATAGCGACAATCATATTTATTATTGAAAAGAAGCATATTTCAATCTTGAATAGAAAATTCGAAAATCTAGATTAAATAATCTTGGTGCTATCTCATTAATTTCCTCAGAAGGATTTAGATACAAATTTCTAGCAAGTTCAAAATATTCTTGATTTAAGAATATTGTGAGATCTAAAAGACATTTTATTCTATTCTTGTAAGAGAATTTGTAGAATCTGCACAAAACGGCCAATATTTATGTGTTGCAATCGAAAACCGGGAAAGTGTTTCTGTTATTTACAAGAAAAAGTGCAATACTCTACAAGAAATATTAAAAGGTATGGAAATGTCTTATCTCGAATCTTATTTCTCAAGTAAGTATATTGTATATACTTAGTTACATTTCCATATCTTTTAATATTATCTTGTAGAGTGTTGCACATATTCATTGTAAATAACAGAAACACTTTCCCGATTTTCGATTGCAACGCATAAATATTGGCCGTTTTATCCGAATAAAGGACGCAGAAGCGCCGAGTCGACGAGCGACTGCGAGAAAATGATGCGTCGACATGAACAAAGCCTACTATGAAGTGGCGCTAGTATCAAATTATTCTACATACAAGAATATATAAGCATAAATGTGTACATGTTACTCTTGTCTGAAGACAGTAAGACAATCTTATTTAATTCGAGAGAGAAGAATCGAAATTACTGATTTAAATAAAAAATTGTTTTATTTTCATATTTTTTATACTTGTAATACGATTAATTAATTAGTCAAGAATATTTTTCGTCTTGTTATCAGAAATCCTTTCTGAGGGTGCACGAAGCTGCGAAAGTAATTCTCACGTAAATTACGAAATGTGAAATGATTGTTAAACATTTCTTAGGAAATTTTGACGTCCACGATTAATCGCGTTTCTTAGCAGCATCGATATAGGACAGCATGTCAACGCAGCGAGCACGAGTTCGAAGTCTTTTGTTCCGCGGGATCTGGATAGAAAGATGCGTTGTAAGCTCACCGAGGATTGAGTTAAAGTGCCGGCACACAATCACCAAGATCAAAATGGAAATTGGGGAAATGTCGTTACATAGAATAAGAGGCTTTGCTCGCTGAAATCGCTTAAGAGAATGCGCATTTTCTTCGAATATCCCAACTTTGTTCCGGCCAGGATAGGTATTGGACTCTCCGTCGCGCGTTTTACGCGATTAATCAGCGTTCGCCTTTTTGCCGCTAACGTGATTAATCTTCATTTTACTCGCCTGCCGCATCATTTCCGATTAATTCGAGATCGATCCGCTCGCCCACCGGCATACATACGTTTGCTCTTTTTTTTTATTGCTCTTTAGACGGATAAAATGCGACCGGGATACGTTGCTATCGGATGTCATGTTAAGTCGCCTCGTTTGAGCTTACATTTATGGATTGCCGCTAATGCGAGCGGCGCGCGCGAAAAAGGGCACTCGCACGTTTATGAGATCTAAATCATCGGTGCACGATCCCGTGGGTGTCATAAAGCGATGGTTCTCGCGTACGAATTTTACGAGTTATTTTTCGCAATATCGGTTATTTTCCAAGTGCGCGTCAAATAATGCAGCGCGCGCGCGTTGTGGCGGAGTGCTATTATGAGAGAGCTTTCGCGCGTGAATGCGCACGTCGTACGTGAAGTCGTATGGTATCATGCGGGTATGGATTCTGTCGATACCTCTTTTCTCCCGTCGGAGAGGTTATATAATATCTGCACCACCTTGCCTTGCACGTTCCCGCGGATGCTCGCGAGCAGTCCCGCCTGAAACGACCTGAGACTCTAGAAGTTCGATTTAATGATGGTGGCCGCGAAAATATTTTCTTCTACCTCGGCGAGGCAACATTATTTCGCGCGAAATGGTAACGCGCGGCGTATGCATTAAAATTGCATGAGCCAAATATTGTATAAATCCCTGCGTGAAACCGTCCGATAGGTAATCAATATCACACTTGCGGAATTTTAAATTAATTACAACAGAACAGTTTGACGAGATAGTCGCGTTTTTCTTTAATATTCGAGCGTGTGGGCCGCGTGATCGACCACAATGTAATAATAATACAGCCAGTAATTAACACTTATTCCGAGTCAAAGGCCGAATCGCGTTGGAAATGAAATTTAATTAACGCTTGTTTGAAAATATTTCTTTACGAGAACAGACCTCTACAGTTTCATTGCACGTCCGCTCACAGTACGTCAACGTATCAGTAGCGAATTTTTCCATTTCCCTCACACCCTTTATATTAATAAATAATAATTTTACATAATTAGTTTTGCTCGGGGTGGCAACTATTTCTACAGTATTCATATTCTTTTCATTGCAGATCTCTGTCCGCTGACAGTGCCGATCGAGTTTTATTCTCCTCAGACTCCTCAAATATTTTTTCTGATATTGTCGCACGGTCCATCGCGAAGTGGAAAAATCGTTATTCGGACTCGATAGGAGGACGCGAGATCCGTTTCTTTGAGCAACTCGCCAGTTTCGCCTTATTGAACGCGAGAAAGACGTCTTCTGATCATCACGCGATAGTCTTACACACTCCATAAAACAAAGGCAATGTGTCAGACACGATTGCATCCTGTTTCGGCGATATAGAGAAACTGAGGAACCTCGATAGGAATCCGAGCGACCGCGACAAGATGATTGAAAAATGTGCGATAGTCGCGTTCGCACCGACCGAGATTTGCGTCAAAGTCTTTGCGCTGGATGAAGAAATAAATTAAAAAACGCCATTACAATGTACGTCTTGAGATCGAACGAATACCTGAGAAAAAGAGAAAAAAAGTATTATCTCGAAAGATGGATATCTCGAGAGTCTCGAAATAAGCATGTATATATCTTGGCAATTATTTAGTTTAACGGAGCAACCTCGGATGACCTTGACCTTGACATATATTATAGAGGTCACCCTCCTGAGTGGCCTTCAAAAGAATTTAGCCGTCGCCCATTGTTTATTAAAAAGTTATTAACAAAAGAAGTTAATTATTTTGCACGAATTTTCAACTGTCCACGCGAAGCAAGGACTTGAGTTTGACATATATTACAAAAGTCACCTTCCCGAATAACCCGCACTAGGTTTCACCGGTCGCTCGTTGTTTGTTAAAAAGTTATTAACAAAAAAGTTTAATGAATAGAGCATAATTTTACGATATCATATACGTTTACGAAAGAGTATATTTGATGGAATTTTACCTTTAAATCAGAAATAGGTTTGGGTTAGGTTATATTTTCCGAAACTGGAGCCCCGGACACATACGCTCGTTTTCAGCCCGCTTCGCGGGAGGGCGGGTGAAGGGGCAAAGCCCCTCCCCCCGCCGGAGCCGGTGTTACAGATTTCACCGTACAGATTTTGATCACCTGGTACACGGCACGGATTCTGGCGGGGGGAGGGGCGAAGCGGGCTGAAAAACGAGCGTATATGTGTCCGGGCTCCAGTTTCGGAAAATATAACCTAACCTAACCTAACCAGGTTAGATTAGATTAGGTTAGGTTAAATCACTTTCCTTCCTTCGTTCATATTCGTCGTTTATGTCTTTCAATATTCAAAATAACTACTATATTTTCGAAACTTCTTTTGTTAATAACTTTTTAATAAACAATGAGCGACGGCTAAAACCTTTTGAAGGTCACTCAGCAGGGTGACCGTGACAACATATATCAAGGTCAAGGTCATTCGAGGTTGCTCCGTTAATCTAAATAATTACCGTTTCTCCTCCGAGAGAACAAGAGAGGATTTTGTGAAATTCAAGGTTTCCCGTTGATTGAAAATGATTGTTCCATCCGCGGATTACACCGCGTAGCAGACAATGTCTTGGACAATATCCGTTTCAATTACGCGTTTGCGAACACCTCTCTGTCAGCCGGAAGAATGATTGCATAACGTTTTCGCGCTGCGAAAACGCGTCGGCACATCGACGCTTCATTATTAATTCCGCGCCGTTGAATAAATAAATAATGTGCTGCAGAGTTTTACACGGCGTTTTTTGTAACGGGCCTGTTGTTACCTAATGGCTGTACTGGGAGTCGTATTTTTCTCCTTTCTCTCCCCGAGAATTTTCTGTCGCCATAAGCGCTGGCGAGAGCGGCGTTTTTCACGCAAACGTCGATATATTTTCTAGCGCCTCAATAATTTCTCATAAAACGCGATTTCTCGTGCGTGTGATACGTACCTATCTCATAATATGCTGTAACCGCACCGGATATTCCGCGGCAATCTGTTTGGGAATTGGGATACGGATCAATGCACGAGCGATGCACGGTGGATCAGCGGTAACGGAAAATAACCGAAATATCAAACGTGTATCCGCGAATCCAATTAAAACAAACTGATTTTAATTAGCTAAATAAAATATTTTAATAATATTTACTGAATTTATTGCGCTGAGCTGTTCTAACAAAACTGCGTGCCTGTTTTATTTCACTTGCCCTCTCTTTTGTTAAGGGGGGAGCCTGCTTTAGAACGTTGAAAATAAGGTATAATTTTACGAATTGTTTTTGGAGAAACTATACAGCGGATCATTATAAAACCTTTATGCATTTATTAGTACATGTTTAAAGATAAAAAAAATTATTTTTTGATTTGAATATATCGCCTGTAGAGGTCGTCCTGGAGGCATCTTAGTGCAGCCGGCATTGTAAATTCGTGAGCATTCTCCCGCCTACAAATTTCATCCAAACTGAAAAATTGAAATATTTTCTCGTTATTTATGAATTCCCATCGTCGATGAACCTTTAATATTCATAAAAACATTAAGTTAAACAATTATTTTTGCATGAAAAAGTTCAAAAACTTTGCCTAAAAATCGTACTTTTGTGTTCTAAGCTCCACCATTTTGACACTTTTCAACTTTTTTCTTCTCTCTTTGGTTCATCGACGATGGGAACTCATAAATAACGAGAACATATTTCAATTTTTCAGTTTAGACGAAATTTGGAGGCAGGAAATGCTCACCAATTTGCAACGCCGGCGACGCGGCTGCACTAAGATTTCTCCAGGACGACCTCTACAGGCGATATATTCAAATCAAAAAATAATTTTTTTTATCTTTAAACATGCATAAAGGTTTTATAATGATCCGCTGTATAGTTTCTCCAAAAACAATTCGTAAAATATACCTTATTTTCAGCGTTCTAAATGTAAGGTCGTCAAGTTAGGTGACTCACCCTGTATAATTCCAACGTCGTGGGTTCTACGTTCGCGTTAAGGGGGGAGCCTGCTTTAGAACGTTGAAAATAAGGTATAATTTGACGAATTGTTTTGGAGAAACTATACAGCGGATCATTGTAAAACTTTGATGCATTTATTAGTACATGTTTAAAGATAAAAAAATTATTTTTTGATTTGAATATATCGCCTGTAGAGGTCGTCCTGGAGGCACTTAGTGCAGCCGGCATTGTAAATTGGTGAGCATTCTCCCGCCTACAAATTTCATCCAAACTAAAAAATTAAATATTTTCGTTATTATGAATTCCCATCGTCGATGAACCTTTAATATTCATAAAAACATTAAGTTAAACAATTATTTTTGCACGAAAAAGTTCAAAAACTTTGCCTAAAAATCGTACTTTTGTGTTCTAAGCTCCACCATTTTGACACTTTTCAACTTTTTTCTTCTCTCTTTGGTTCATCGACGATGGGAACTCATAAATAACGAGAACATATTTCAATTTTTCAGTTTAGACGAAATTTGGAGGCAGGAAATGCTCACCAATTTGCAACGCCGGCGACGCGGCTGCACTAAGATTTCTCCAGGACGACCTCTACGAGCGATATATTCAAATCAAAAATAATTTTTTTTTAACATGTATAATAAATGCATACAGTTTTATAATGATCCGCTGTATAGTTTCTCCAAAACAATTCGTAAAATATACCTTATTTTCAGCGTTCTAAATGTAAGGTCGTCAAGTTAGGTGACTCACCCTGTATAATTCCAACGTCGTGGGTTCTACGTTCGCGTTAAGGGGGGAGCCTGCTTTAGAACGTTGAAAATAAGGTATAATTTGACGAATTGTTTTGGAGAAACTATACAGCGGATCATTGTAAAACTTTGATGCATTTATTAGTACATGTTTAAAGATAAAAAAATTATTTTTTGATTTGAATATATCGCCTGTAGAGGTCGTCCTGGAGGCACTTAGTGCAGCCGGCATTGTAAATTGGTGAGCATTCTCCCGCCTACAAATTTCATCCAAACTAAAAAATTAAAATATTTTCGTTATCTATGAATTCCCATCGTCGATGAACCTTTAATATTCATAAAAACATTAAGTTAAACAATTATTTTTGCACGAAAAAGTTCAAAAACTTTGCCTAAAAAACGTACTTTTGTGTTCTAAGCTCCACCATTTTGGCACTTTTCAACTTTTTTCTTCTCTCTTTGGTTCATCGACGATGGGAATTCATAAATAACGAGAACACATTTCAATTTTTCAGTTTAGACGAAATTTGGAGGCAGGAAATGCTCACCAATTTGCAACGCCGGCGACGCGGCTGCACTAAGATTTCTCCAGGACGACCTCTACGAGCGATATATTCAAATCCAAAAATAATTTTTTATCTTTAAACATGTACTAATAAATGCATCACAGTTTTATAATGATCCGCTGTATAGTTTCTCCAAAAACAATTCGTAAAATATACCTTATTTTCAGCGTTCTAAATGTAAGGTCGTCAAGTTAGGTGACTCACCCTGTATAATTCCAACGTCGTGGGTTCTACGTTCGCGTTAAGGGGGGAGCCTGCTTTAGAACGTTGAAAATAAGGTATAATTTTACGAATTGTTTTTGGAGAAACTATACAGCGGATCATTATAAAACTTTGATGCATTTATTAGTACATGTTTAAAGATAAAAAAATTATTTTTTGATTTGAATATATCGCCTGTAGAGGTCGTCCTGGAGGCATCTTAGTGCAGCCGGCATTGTAAATTGGTGAGCATTCTCCCGCCTACAAATTTCATCCAAACTAAAAAATTAAAATATTTTCGTTATCTATGAATTCCCATCGTCGATGAACCTTTAATATTCATAAAAACATTAAGTTAAACAATTATTTTTGCACGAAAAAGTTCAAAAACTTTGCCTAAAAAACGTACTTTTGTGTTCTAAGCTCCACCATTTTGACACTTTTCAACTTTTTTCTTCTCTCTTTGGTTCATCGACGATGGGAACTCATAAATAACGAGAACATATTTCAATTTTTCAGTTTAGACGAAATTTGGAGGCAGGAGAATGCTCACCAATTTGCAATGCCGGCGACGCGGCTGCACTAAGATTTCTCCAGGACGACCTCTACAGGCGATATATTCAAATCAAAAAATAATTTTTTTTATCTTTAAACATGCATAAAAGTTTTATAATGATCCGCTGTATAGTTTCTCCAAAAACAATTCGTAAAATATACCTTATTTTCAGCGTTCTAAAGCAGGCTCCCCCCTTAAGTATCACTTAACCACATGAAAATCTGTACGCGGGAATCGCACGGAATATACGTGCACACCTCACGTATATTGTTTGTTAAAAAAATGATTCTTTATTAAATCAAAATGCTATTTTACGTGTCACGAACTTTATGATATCACGCATAAATCACGAGTGGATTTACGGGAGCGTAAATAACATAAAATTGCGAAAATTGCTGCCACTTGCTCCGAAACGTTGCTTTAACGATGCACATTGATGACACCATAAGTTAGCGAGACTGTGTACACTGTCATGGCATTTAGTTCTCGCGAAAGACAGTCTCGTCGAGATTAACGATGTCGGTATAGTGGCACGATGAGAAGCGAAATGTGACACAAATAGTTTTCTCTTCTTTCTTAGAACTTGCGGTATTAACGCCGCGCTAGAATCCAATCTTCAAGATACACTTAGCTATCTTTTGTTTCTAACTACCCTCTTAGCTCGTGGCGGGAAAAGCGGATGATTAGCCTCGAGATTGGCAAGATGAATCAGCCGCGCCGTGGTATTCTTCAGAAGACAAATTGATAGGGCAATTACGTTTCGGGCGAAGTTCTTTCAACTCCCGGCCGGCCGTCTTGACATTAATATGCGGAACCGTACTTTGAAAATTAATACTTTTTACCGTCAGTCTCTCTTTGTTAAAAATCTCGGCTACCACCGCCGCGATCGATTCTGCAACATCGTTAATTAAAGTTAACTAAATTAACCGAGTTGCTGTCCAGATACGCTGACTGGAAAATCCGCTACAAAAACGATGCTCGTAAATAGCAATTTACTTCGTGTCACGCGTATCATCCAGTATTAAATAATGGATCATTACACCGATATCGTGTGCAGCGCAAATCTGTGCTGGTACATACATATACGTTTTTCACTGTGCATCCTGCAAAACGTCGACGTAATTATGTTGATGAACGACTCCCGGCTTGCACGCGAAGGGCTCTTTCTTTAAGAAAATACATTGCATTACCTCATTACAAGAAATACTTTTCATTGACATTCGCTTCGCCGAGCAAAATCTCGTCCCGAGTGGCACGAAGTCGCGATGAAGAAACTCGCGACTAATTACATCTAAAAACATTTCTATAACATCAGCATCAAAGTTCTCCAATAAACTAGTTTATTCATCACCGCCATTATCGCGCAAATATATTTAATTATCGTAGCAATTATCTTAACAAGAATGAAATTTGCTATATTTTCAACTGCTTCATGTATCTCTACTCATTTTCCTCCAATCACGTTATGAATTGTCTCGACTAGATATAATGACCTGAATGATAATGACGAAAAATTTTAATATCAAATGGACTGCGTAGCTAAATTTTAAATTCTCCTCTCTGACATTTTTAACGTCGCAATTTCAGGTGGATAATCGTCTCCGATATTTGCAACGAAACTCCAATAAATCCGGAATTGTATTTTATTACTTCAAGTCGGGAAGAATATATTGATTCAATCGAAATCAGTAAAAGGCCGGAAGTCACGAGATATAAGCTCGCCTTAGTAGAAACTTATTCGATTAAACTTACTGGTATCTTGTTTAAAAATTTTCCTTACGGAAAACTCTCAGTCGTGTCTAATAAAATATAACTCTCTTAGGAAGAGGACCGGTTTCTACCAGTTTCTCTTTAACCAATATTCAAGACGAATGAAAGTTTTCTTCGTTGATTCGACTACAATTCGATGCAAGATACGCAAGATTTATCACTTTGCTGGATTATCGCTGCTAAAAACTTATCAGGGCAAACAGTACGCATTATTCAACGAAATATGATAATAAATTTGCCGGTGTTCTGAATTTTTTCGCAAGACCAACTTTCCTGTGGGTACTAAAGATGCTAATTTGCTTCCTTACTTATGCGAAGCCGCGTAATCAAGGGAGAATAATTATTTTGTTTTAACAGCGATATCTATGCGAAAGGGATTATAACACGTTCAAGTTTTTGTATTTCATTTTATGTCTTTTTTTACTTGAGTTGCACGTTTGTTATGCGCAAATTACATGGGAGGAGGAATGTTTCTGGTGACATAAGGCTACCAGAAGGCGGCGATTCACCGTTTTAAGCAGCCGTCGACATCAGACGGAAGGCGAATGCGAACTCGTGCACGGGCACAATGCAGAATAAGCGGACGATTTAACGTTCCTATAGCCGGAAAGCCCTAATTCGTCATCGTGACGGAAAGAACAAAAACCGCAAAAATTCTCCTGCTACTCGTTGCACTTGATCAATTCGTAATAAATCTGATCGTGTAATCCTAGCGGATTATTGTAAAATAAAATCCGCATAATCCGAAGAATTTTAATATTACCGGTAATCAAACATACATTTTCGTCAATGTAGATTTTTGTGGGATCATGCACATTCACGTAATCTCCATTAATCAAAATCGATTTAAAATATAAATTTGCGGATTACCGATCTACATAGGATATCATCGCAATATTTTTTCGAATTCGCGCAATTTCGATGAAAAATATAAATTTCACTGGGTATTTGCAAATTTCGTGAAATTTGTTTCGATCAGGTTTATATTTACCTACTTGTTAAGATGCGGTCAAGAGACCTTCTTTTTTAAGATGCAATTTTTAATGAGCGATATTTGGAATTGCAATGATGATTGCTTGAGTGCCTATGAAGCCGGGAGCTTCGAAGATACTGAAGGCTCACGTCGTGGTCTCAGTTTTAAGCTTTAATCGCGCACCCACAAAAACCATTTCTGGACTTAATGCTATTACTCTTTAATCTATCATAAAATAAGATCGCTATAGCGACAATCATATTTATTATTGAAAAGAAACATATTTTAATCTTGAATAGAAAATTCGAAAATCTAGATTAAAATAATCTTGATGCTATCTCATTAATTTTCTCAGAAGGATTTAGATACACATTTCTAGCAAGTTCAAATATTCTTGATTTAAGAATATTGTGAGATCTAAAAGACATCTTATTCTATTCTTCTAAGAGAATTTGTAGAATCTGCACAAAACGGCCAATATTTATGTGTTGCAATCGAAAACCGGGAAAGTGTTTCTGTTATTTACAATGAATAAGTGCAATACTCTGCACGAAATATTAAAAGGTATGGAAATGTCTTATCTCGAATCTTATTTCTCAAGTAAGTATATTGTATATACTTACATTTCCACATCTTTTAATATTTCTTGTAGAGGATTGCACTTATTCGTTGTAAATAACAGAAACACTTTCCCGATTTTCGATTGCAACGCATAAATATTGGCCGTTTTATCCGAATAAAGGACGCAGAAGCGCCGAGTCGACGAGCGACTGTGAGAAAATGATGCGTCGACATCGACAAAGCCTATTATAAAGTGGCGCTAATATCAAATTATTCTACATACAAGAATATATAAGCATAAATGTGTACATGTTACTCTTGTCTCAAGACAGTAAGACAATCTTATTTAATTCGAGAGAGAAGAATAGAAATTACTGATTTAAATAAAAAATTGTTTCATTTTCATATTTTTTATACTTGTAATACGATTAAATTAGTCAAGAATATTTTTCGTCTTGTTATCAGAAATCCTTTCTGAGGGTGTACTTTCGAGACGCGAAAAAATCCCTTTTTTCGCAAAGGGATTCGATATTTAATAATTTTCGAGAGAAAATCGTAAAAACAAGGAAATTTTTGATGATCGTATTTTATACATCTAAAACGAAAATGTGCAAGAAAATGAAAACACTTGCACACACCTAATACATGGAAGAAAAAGTATGTATAATAAGTAACAGCGCTCTTTTTCATCATCAGGATTTCCAGCGGATGGAACCAATGATGCTGCACCCACAGAAAAGATTTCTGGACTTAATGCTATTACTCTTTAATCTATCATAAAATATGATCGCTATAGTGACAATCATATTTATTATTGAAAAGAAGCATATTTCAATCTTGAATAGAAAATTCGAAAATCTAGATTAAAATAATCTTGGTGCTATCTCATTAATTTTCTCAGAAGGATTTAGATAAAAATTTCTAGCAAGTTCACAATATTCTTGATTTAAGAATATTGTGAGATCTAAAAGACATCTTATTCTATTCTTCTAAGAGAATTTGTAGAATCTGCACAAAACGGCCAATATTTATGTGTTGCAATCGAAAATCGGGAAAGTGTTTCTGTTATTTACAATGAATAAGTGCAATACTCTACAAGAAATATTAAAAGGTATGGAAATTTCTTATCTCGAATCTTATTTCTCAAGTAAGTATATTGTACATACTTACTTACATTTCCATATCTTTTAATATTTCTTGTAGAGTATTGCACTTATTCATTGTAAATCTTTCCCGATTTTCGATTGCAACACATAAATATTGGCCGTTTTATCCGAATAAAGGACGGCGCCGAGTCGACGAGCGACTGTGAGAAAATGATGCGTCGACATCGACAAAGCCTATTATAAAGTGGCGCTAATATCAAATTATTCTACATACAAGAATATATAAGCATAAATGTGTACATGTTACTCTTGTCTCGAGACAGTAAGACAATCTTATTTAATTCGAGAGAGAAGAATAGAAATTACTGATTTAAATAAAAAATTGTTTCATTTTCATATTTTTTATACTTGTAATACGATTAAATTAGTCAAGAATATTTTTCGTCTTGTTATCAGAAATCCTTTCTGAGGGTGTACTTTCGAGACGCGAAAAAATCCCTTTTTTCGCAAAGGGATTCGATATTTAATAATTTTCGAGAGAAAATCGTAAAAACAAGGAAATTTTTGATGATCGTATTTTATACATCTAAAACGAAAATGTGCAAGAAAATGAAAACACTTGCACACACCTAATACATGGAAGAAAAAGTATGTATAATAAGTAACAGCGCTCTTTTTCATCATCAGGATTTCCAGCGGATGGAACCAATGATGCTGCACCCACAGAAAAGATTTCTGGACTTAATGCTATTACTCTTTAATCTATCATAAAATATGATCGCTATAGTGACAATCATATTTATTATTGAAAAGAAGCATATTTCAATCTTGAATAGAAAATTCGAAAATCTAGATTAAAATAATCTTGGTGCTATCTCATTCATTTTCTCAGAAGGATTTAGATAAAAATTTCTAGCAAGTTCACAATATTCTTGATTTAAGAATATTGTGAGATCTAAAAGACATCTTATTCTATTCTTCTAAGAGAATTTGTAGAATCTGCACAAAACGGCCAATATTTATGTGTTGCAATCGAAAATCGGGAAAGTGTTTCTGTTATTTACAATGAATAAGTGCAATACTTTACAAGAAATATTAAAAGGTATGGAAATTTCTTATCTCGAATCTTATTTCTCAAGTAAGTATATTGTACATACTTACTTACATTTCCATATCTTTTAATATTTCTTGTAGAGTATTGCACTTATTCATTGTAAATCTTTCCCGATTTTCGATTGCAACACATAAATATTGGCCGTTTTATCCGAATAAAGGACGGCGCCGAGTCGACGAGCGACTGTGAGAAAATGATGCGTCGACATCGACAAAGCCTATTATAAAGTGGCGCTAATATCAAATTATTCTACATACAAGAATATATAAGCATAAATGTGTACATGTTACTCTTGTCTCGAGACAGTAAGACAATCTTATTTAATTCGAGAGAGAAGAATAGAAATTACTGATTTAAATTAAAAATTGTTTTATTTTCATATTTTTTATACTTGTAATACGATTAAATTAGTCAAGAATATTTATCGTCTTGTTATCAGAAATCCTTTCTGAGGGTGTACTTTCGAGACGCGACAAAAAATCCCTTTTTTCGCAAAGGGATTCGATATTTAATAATTTTCGAGAGAAAATCGTAAAAACAAGGAAATTTTTCATGATCGCATTTTATACATCTAAAACGAAAATGTGCAAGAAAATGAAAACACTTGCACACACCTAATACATGGAAGAAAAAGTATGTACAATAAGTAACAGCGCTCTTTTTCATCATCAGGATTTCCAGCGGATGGAACCAATGATGCTGCACTCACAGAAAAGATTTCTGGACTTAATGCTATTACTCTTTAATCTATCATAAAATATGATCGCTATAGTGACAATCATATTTATTATTGAAAAGAAGCATATTTCAATCTTGAATAGAAAATTCGAAAATCTAGATTAAAATAATCTTGGTGCTATCTCATTAATTTTCTCAGAAGGATTTAGATACAAATTTCTAGCAAGTTCACAATATTCTTGATTTAAGAATGTTGTGAGATCTAAAAGACATCTTATTCTATTCTTCTAAGAGAATTTGTAGAATCTGCACAAAACGGCCAATATTTATGTGTTGCAATCGCAAACCGGGAAAGTGTTTCTGTTATTTACAACGAATAAGTGCAATACTCTACAAGAAATATTAAACGGTATGGAAATGTCTTATCTCGAATCTTATTTCTCAAGTAAGTATATTGTACATACTTACTTACATTTCCATATCTTTTAATATTTCTTGTAGAGTGTTGCACTTATTCATTGTAAATAACAGAAACACTTTCCCGATTTTCGATTGCAACGCATAACTATTGGCCGTTTTATCCGAATAAAGGACGCAGAAGCGCCGAGTCGACGAGCGACTGTGAGAAAATGATGCGTCGACATCGACAAAGCCTATTATAAAGTGGCGCTAATATCAAATTATTCTACATACAAGAATATATAAGCATAAATGTGTACATGTTACTCTTGTCTCGAGACAGTAAGACAATCTTATTTAATTCGAGAGAGAAGAATAGAAATTACTGATTTAAATTAAAAATTGTTTTATTTTCATATTTTTTATACTTGTAATACGATTAAATTAGTCAAGAATATTATTCGTCTTGTTATCAGAAATCCTTTCTGAGGGTGTACTTTCGAGACGCGACAAAAAATCCCTTTTTTCGCAAAGGGGTTCGATATTTAATAATTTTCGAGAGAAAATCGTAAAAACAAGGAAATTTTTGATGATCGTATTTTATACATCTAAAACGAAAATGTGCAAGAAAATGAAAACACTTGCACACACCTAATACATGGAAGAAAAAGTACGTATAATAAGTAACAGCGCTCTTTTTCATCATCAGGATTTCCAGCGGATGGAACCAATGATGCTGCACCCACAGAAAAGATTTCTGGACTTAATGCTATTACTCTTTAATCTATCATAAAATATGATCGCTATAGTGACAATCATATTTATTATTGAAAAGAAGCATATTTCAATCTTGAATAGAAAATTGGAAAATCTAGATTAAAATAATCTTGGTGCTATCTCATTAATTTTCTCAGAAGGATTTAGATAAAAATTTCTAGCAAGTTCATAATATTCTTGATTTAAGAATATTGTGAGATCTAAAAGACATCTTATTCTATTCTTCTAAGAGAATTTGTAGAATCTGCACAAAACGGCCAATATTTATGTGTTGCAATCGAAAATCGGGAAAGTGTTTCTGTTATTTACAATGAATAAGTGGAAATGTCTTATCTCGAATCTTATTTCTCAAGTAAGTATATTGTACATACTTATTACATTTCCATATCTTTTAATATTTCTTGTACATTACCTTGTTCGACAAGAAACACAGTTTTATGTTTTGCGTCAGAATAATCTTATTTTTTTAATTATACCTGAAATACTTGTATATTCTGTGCGGTTGCGTTTTCAACCGACTACCGCTACAAATAAAATAGCAAAAGTAATTACTCTTATTATTGTTATGCAAATTGTTATTAGCAAAGTAACTGCGAGAGAATGTGCGGTCGTGTGTAATGAAAAATTTAGTTCACGTAGTTTCAGACAGACAGAAAAATGTTTGCAGCACGGTAGATGCGTTCTGTAGATTATTGCAAGCATGACTTGGGCATTTTTTATAATTATTAATGAACGTGCGCTCTGTTGGAGGGATTTCAAACGGTATCTGGAGATCGTATCGAAGTGAAATCAGCAAGGATAATCGTTACCGCGCGTCCGTCAGGATTGTTTAATGTACGAGAACATTATGCAACGAAAGACTCGTTGGCACGTTATGAGATACATACTCAGATAGTTCAATGAATCGAAAGGCAATGCTAACCGAGCTCGAGGATTGCGCACGCTGGCTTTACTTTTCTCGATATCCTTTTAATATCGATGCATAAAAACGTTATCTGCGTCGTGCAACGAGATGAGAGAGGACTGTTTTTCCTCGCATCAGCCACGGCAAATGACTATCATTAGATTGCTGGAAACAGACGTGGAGTATGAACGTGTAAAGACGAAGCAGACAGATACTTTCTTATCTAGTCGACGTGGACGGTTATATCCTTATTTATTTCCTTATTCGGAAACACCATGGAATTTGTCTCTATCAGATCGCGGCTCGCCCGCATTTCCCTCGAACAAATTCCTTTGGAATCCTTAAACAATGCATTGACGTATGTACCTATGTGTGTCCTAGTCTTGTACGTATAATATACAGGGTGGTCCACTTAAATCGATCATCTTAGATATTTCACTTGTTTTTGATGATACGAAATAATGTCTAAGGAAAAAGTTGCACCGTTCGAAGGGGCTATCATGATGACGGAACAAAAATTTTTCCGAGGCTATTTTTTTCGGAGATTCAAAGGTCAAGATAATTTTTTTAAATGGAACTACATATTTTTGTTTGCGCAATTTTATAGCCAACATCGAGAGGAGTTCAGCGACCTATGACAACGTGACCTTTAAATGATCTTGAACGCGGGAAACAGAAAAATCAAACTTTATGCTCTTCAACACAAACATTTATTTAAGGAGGTGTTCGAAATGATGTCCTCCGACTTCAATACATTTTCTAATTCGATGCACAAATGATACTCTTACCCTTTCTATCATTTCTGAATTTATACTAGCACATGCATTCAAAATGCGCTCTCTCATGTTCTCTTGTGTAGTTGGTACATCATTGTAAACGGTGTTCTTTAACATTCCCCACAAAAAAGTCTAAAGGATTCAAATCAGGAGAACGTGCTGGCCAACTGATATGTCCTCCTCTTCCTATCCAGCGTTCCGGAAAGATTTCGTGTAAAACTGTGCGTGCAACACGTGCGTTATGAGCCGGACAACCACCATGCTGATGCCACATTTGTAAACGAGTTTCTAACGGCACCTCTTCCAATAAGTTTGGTAATTGTTGGGACCAAAAATCAGCATAGTTTTGACCATTTAATGTACCATCAATAAAGAAAGGGCCAATGATTCGATTGTGTAAAACACCACACCATACATTAAGACTCCATGGACGTTGACGTTCTACTTGTCGAAGCCACCTTGGATTTTCAACGGACCAATAGTGCATATTTCTTCTATTGGGTTGTTCGGAAAGTAATTTCGTTTTTCACAAAGCGATGTCGTTAGTCGCGTTCCTCGATACTTAACCTTACTCTAAGCGGCAAATTCGTTTTATATTTTGACAACTGACATTTCAGACGTCATTTAGTATCTTATTGTGTTGCGATCTGTCAAGTAATTGTTTTTTGGCATCACATCAAACATGGAAAATCAAAGTGAGCATTTTCGTAATACTTTGCTTTTTTACTACTGAAAGGGTAAAAATGCAGTGCAAGCGAGAAAAAAATTGTGTACCGTGTATGGAGAAGATGTATTGAGTGAACGTCAGTATCAGAATTGGTTTTCGAAATTTCGCACTGGAAATTTCGATTTGAAAGATGCACCACGTTCAGGTCGGCCAATTAAAGCTAATGACGAGAAAATAAAGGCTCTGGTGGATGCAAACCGTCGCATAACAACACGCGAAATTGCTGAAAAGTTAAATTTATCGAATTCGACCGTTTACGATTATTTGAAACGCCTTGGATTCGTTTCAAAGCTCGATATTCGGGTTCCACACAATTTAAAGGAAATTGACTTGATTCGACGCATTACCATCTGCGATTCATTGTTGAAACGTGGAGAAAATGAACCATTTTTGAAGCGAATCATAACTGGAGATGAAAAATTGATTGTTTACAACAATGTTGAGCGAAAACGATCATGGTCCAGGCAAGATGAACCCGCTCAATCGACATCCAAGGCAGATATTCATCAAAAGAAGATCATGCTTTCTGTATGGTGGGATTGGAAGGGAATCGTATTTTTCGAGCTACTACCAAGCAACCAGACGATTGATTCGAAAGTGTATTGTCGTCAGCTGGATTAATTGGATGCTGCCATCAAGCAGAAGCGACCAGAATTGGCGAATAGGAAAGGTGTCGTATTCCATCACGACAATGCTAGACCACACACAAGTTTGGTCACTCGCCAGAAGCTTTTACAGCTTGGATGGGATGTGCTACCACACCCACCATACTCTCCTGATCTGGCACCATCCGATTACCATTTGTTCCAGTCTCTACAAAATTCTTTGAACAATGTAAACTTCGATTCAAATGAAGGCGTCAAAAATCACTTGGTTCAATTTTTTGTCAATAAGGAGAAGGACTTCTATGAGCGTGGAATCTTAAAGTTGCCAGAAAGATGGCGAAAGGTAGTGGAACAAAATGGCCAATACATCACTGAATAAAATTTTTTCTAAATATGAAAAAACCGCCTTTCATTTTTCCTTGAAAAAACGAAATAACTTTCCGAACAACCCAATATTTACTTGTCCATGGTTAGTGAAAGTTGATTCATCGGTAAACAATATTCTGTTGAAGAAGAATTCATGGACCTCCAGCTGTTGTAGCGCCCATTGACAAAATTCTATTCGATTAATAAAATCATTTCCATGAAGTTCTTGATGCAATGCAGTGTGATATGGATGAAATGAGTGACGTTTAAGAATGCGTAAAACACTTGTCTCGGAAATACCAGTATTTCTTTGTATTTGTCGAGAACTGATACGTGGATTATTTGCCACTGCAGCCAAAACAGTAACTTCTGCTGGTTCATTAGTTTGCAAACGAGGTCGCATTTTCTTGCGTGAACAAACACTTCCAGTTTCACGAAATGTTTTAATAAGACGGTCAAAAGCAGCGCGAGACGGTAAACGCTTTTCAGGGTATCTTTGGCCGTACATTCTCTGCGCCTCTGTAGAGCTTCTTCCGCTTCCACCGTAAATAAGAAGCATTTCTATTCTTTCCTCTTTCGTATAATCAGTCATATTTAAACTCTGATATCGAGAAGCTCAGGAAATGAACCGAACTGCGAAAGCATTTCGCGATCATAAATATTTACATACACATACACACACGCACACAACACATGTATGGAATTATTTCAATCTTACATTCCATTGAATTCCAGAACATGAGTGTTTACCGATGAATCAATGTTCACTAACCATGGACAAGTAAATAGAAGAAATATGAACTACTGGACCGTCGAAGATCTAAGGTGGCTTCGATAAGTAGAACGTCCATGGAGCCTTAGAAAATGTATTGAAGTCGGAGGACATCATTTCGAACACCTCCTTAAATAAATGTTTGTGTTGAAGAGCATAAAGTTTGATTTTTCTGTTTCCCGCGTTCAAGATCATTTAAAGGTCACGTTGTCATAGGTCGCTGAACTCCTCTCGATGTTGGCTATAAAATTGCGCAAACAAAAATATGTAGTTCCATTTAAAAAAATTATCTTGACCTTTGAATCTCCGAAAAAAATAGCCTTGAAAAAAGTTTTGTTCCGTCATCATGATAGCCCCTTCGAACGGTGCAACTTTTTCCTTAGACATTATTTCGTATCACCAAAAACAAGTGAAATATCTAAGATGATCGATTTAAGTGGACCACCCTGTATGCGTATGCACTACATGATCCGCGACGGCATTCTCTTCGTGCCATGTCATTCCGCTCAACTGGATCCGCCAGCAGCGACGTCGATGCGGGACATCCGTTTTGCTTTCCCTAGATTTTCTCTCTCCCTTTTCGCTTCTTTTCTACTTTCCACGTTTCTCTTTTCTCGGGACGGATGAAGTCCATCAGGCTGGAAATGCCAGAGACGGATACATTGCTATTCCGCGAAACGCCAATATTTTATCTCGCGTTTTCCGGGGAAGCCACGACTCACCTGTAAAGCGCGCACGTGCGATCCCTCTAAGAGCCACCCCTCTCGCGGGATTCATTTGTATCCTTTGGAGACTGCGAGACGTACTCAGGCACTCGTTCACCAAAAAGCGACAGAAAACACTTTGCCCGAGTTTGCGTCAGCGTGTGATCGTCGAGCGAGCGTTTAGTGACAATCGTAAGCAGGCTTCCCCAATTTTCGCGAAAGCTTTCGATCCGCGAATCATATTCTGCGATCATACGTTCTCACGTGTGCGATGGCGCGATGCATTTCTCTCGATTACCGGGAAACGGTCTGAATCATCCATCAATCAGCGGTTTGCGCGATCAGCCCTCGACGATGCCCGCGACTTTCTTGATAATTGTCGTTTTGCATCGCAGGATGAATCACTTTCGCCCTTCGACGCGCGCTGCAGTCTAGGATGTGACTTTTTCTACGCGACAGCGTGTGATGTATTATATAACGCGGCACGTCACCGTATCCTTGATGGGATAAAAGGATTGAACTTTTTTCACTTAAAGGAAGAAAAAAGGCGCGAAGGTTTCCATTTCCCCCGAGGAAAAAGGCCGCTATCTCCCCGCGAAACGGGGAGAAAGTGAGAAAGCTACGAGATAGAAAAGGCAGAAAAAGATATATGGCCATATGTTCAATATACTCCACACGCTCAACTTTCATCGTACTTCTTTATCGTATCTTTTACGATCGTCCGGTTATCTTAGCCGTTGTCCCCGCAGTTTACGTCGGTCGTCTTTTACATCGTTGCTTAAGGGGGGAGCCTGCTTTAGAACGCTGAAAATAAGGTATATTTTACGAATTGTTTTTGGAGAAACTATACAGCGGATCATTATAAAACTTTGATGCATTTATTAGTACATGTTTAAAGATAAAAAATTATTTTTGGATTTGAATATATCGCTCGTAGAGGTCGTCCTGGAGAAATCTTAGTGCAGCCGCGTCGCCGGCGTTGCAAATTGGTGAGCATTCTCCTGCCTCCAAATTTCGTCTAAACTGAAAAATTGAAATATGATCTCGTTATTTATGAATTCCCATCGTCGATGAACCAAAGAGAGAAGAAAAAAGTTGAAAAGTGTCAAAATGGTGGAGCTTAGAACACAAAAGTACGATTTTTAGGCAAAGTTTTTGAACTTTTTCATGCAAAAATAATTGTTTAACTTAATGTTTTTATGAACATTAAAGGTTCATCGACGATGGGAATTCATAAATAACGAGAAAATATTTCAATTTTTCAGTTTGGATGAAATTTGGAGGCGGGAGAATGCTCACGAATTTACAATGCCGGCTGCACTAAGATGCCTCCAGGACGACCTCTACAGGCGATATATTCAAATCAAAAAATAATTTTTTTATCTTTAAACATGTACTAATAAATGCATCAAAGTTTTATAATGATCCGCTGTATAGTTTCTCCAAAAAAAACTTCGTAAAATTATACCTTATTTTCAACGTTCTAAAGCAGGCTCCCCCCTTAAACGATGTAAAATGGACAATCTGTTCGCGCGTAATTGGCAAATTGCCAGCTCGCTCGTTAATGCCAATTTCAGTTAGCCTGGAAAGCTGCTGAATTTGTGAGTCGCCTCACGGAATTCTTCCTATATACAGAGTGGCCCATTTTAATTTATACAGTCGATTTTTTTAAAAACTAAAAGAGATACGAAAAAATGTTTCAGACAGACATGTCACGATTTCGAGGGGGACATAAGACGATACCATTGGTTTGACCTTGAATAGTCATTTGAAGGTCACGCGAAGATCACCTTCAATTTCTTAAATTGAAACCCCAACTTTTTATTGCAGATTCTTATTCTCCATCGAAAAGTAAGTAACTTTTGTCTGAAACATTTTTCCGAAAAATGTCATCTTATGTCCTTAAAATGGTCTTCAAGATGAGTTTTGAGGACATTTTAAGGACATAAGATAACATTTTTCGGAAAAATGTTTCAGACAAAAGTTGCATGTTTTCTCGCGTAGAATCCGAATCCGTAATAAAAAATACCATGTCTCATTAAAAAAATTTCAGAATTCTAACTTCCGGTCTGAAATTTTTTTAATGAGACATGGTATTTTTTATTACGGATTCGGATTCTACGCGAGAAAACATGCAACTTTTGTCTGAAACATTTTTCCGAAAAATGTCATCTTATGTCCTTAAAATGTCCTCAAAACTCATCTTGAAGACCATTTTAAGGACATAAGATGACATTTTTCGGAAAAATGTTTCAGACAAAAGTTACTTACTTTTCGATGGAGAATAAGAATCTGCAATAAAAAGTTGGGGTTTCAATTTAAGAAATTGAAGGTGATCTTCGCGTGACCTTCAGACTATTCAAGGTCAAACCAATGGTATCGTCTTATGTCCCCCTCGAAATCGTGACATGTCTGTCTGAAACATTTTTTCGTATCTCTTTTAGTTTTTTAAAAAATCGACTGTATAAATTAAAATGGGCCACCCTGTATATTTCAATTTGCTTGATTGCTCATGTTATTCCGCATACGTTATGCGATGTAAATGCAAAATTATTTTATAATTAAATAACCATAGCTCGATGCTAAACTTACAAGTAATCTCTCGTACCAAAATGAAATCCCTTCATGATTAATTTATAACACGGAAGATGACAGGAGCTCGCTCGCCGGTATCTGAGTAATAACGGAAGTTTGACAGGTGTCCTATCCTTCGAAGGGAGAGGGCGACGGAACGGTGTCGATAAGGAAAATTAAAATCGTCGAAAGAACTTCGGCTGCTGTTCGGTTTTTAGTCGGGCTTCGATCGATATGACGCGGAGTAAAAAGTTTAATAGCTGTGGACGGAGTAGGTGGCCTTCAGAAGAGAAATAACCTCGTATCGTAGATCAGGTCGTACAAAAAGATTCAACTGTTCGAATGGATCGTATTCAAAGCTACCTCGTTTTCGCCAAGAAAAGAACAGTCTGCTACTGCATCTATAGAAAGAATCCCGGTCAAAGTTTAAATTTTCTGTGTTCTTTCTCTCTCTTTCTCTCTTTCTCGTACATTGCGAGCGGGAATGCTCACTCGCCAGGAAAAAGAAATTTGTTAATTTAGGAGTTTACAGGAAATTCTGGAAAAATTTATGAACATTCCGGACATTCAAGGAAGAATATTATTTCACAATTATTTGAAAGTTCCATACGAAAGATTACTTGTCCGAAACATTGATTCCGCTTTTCCTCGATTTTCCAAACGATTGTTCAATTTCCATCTAGACCGCCGTGTTGTTCAACGTATCCGTATTGACGAGGTGAGATACTGCGCGTCCCGACATTTATCGGTAACGACGAGGGCCCTAATGAGGCGTAGTCTCCTCTGAAAATGGAGGAAGCTTGTTTCCTCTTTTCGCAGGTTCCTCCGTTTGCCTCGACGCCGTCGAACGCGGCGTTGTAAAGTGAATCTCCGTTTACGATGTCGGGTGTACAATGGGGCGGCTGATATCGCCGCGAGGGTATATTCGCGCCTTCAGGGAAGCCGCGAAGGGGCTGCTTGCATCCCAGTCAAAGTGCCGCCACGGGGGATGGATGTGGCTTAAGCGAGCGTCACCTTCCGAAAGCGATTATTTGACTAACGCGGGTAATTTACTTACTTTCGAGCATATGCAAATATTGCTCGCGGCATAAGTCATTATCAGACGCGTAACGCACGCGCGTCATTGGGATGCAAAATGTAAGTTGCTCGAACGCGTCGAATTTCCAAGTGGTGAAATTACATGCGAAACTCGTTCCGGCATTAACGCTCGATGCTTTTAGGGCGCGGCGGCAGCCCTTTTTGAGGAAACTTTAATCATCTGCCAAGCTCTAGATGCAATATAACGTGTATCGATGCATCTTAATTAGCTCGGGAGAGAGAGCGAGAGACAGAGAAAGAGAGTGCAAGATACTTGCACAAGACTTTAAAAATGTATAACGTGATGCAACATCTCGTTTTTTTATGTATACAAACAAGTATGCAGATGTTTTAATCCTCGACAAGCATTCGCGACGCCATGAACTTCTCTACCCGACAGAAGCCACAGATAATACCTTTGCAAAAACGAGACGTGCCACACAAGAGATTCAGTGAATCTCCTCACTTTGCCTCCCCGTGATTGGAGGACACAGTTACGCCGGGTCCTGGCGTCGCGACTTAATTAATGAATTATTATCCGACGAGCGTCACCTGCAGATGCAGCGATGTAAGTGACAATTTAATATCTTCAGTGTGAGACCTCTCGCGCTTGCACGCAGCACGCGTGCACGCACAAGCGCGAGGGAGAATGCGGCCGCATTTCGCGAAAATGATCGATGGCGTGCTACATCGTTACCGCACAAAGCGATTGTATTTCGCCGTGCCTTGTAGGCGCCGTAGGTACCTGTCACAGTTTTGTTAATGACGCTGATATAGTCCTTTGTACCTTGTGCATCCCGGGTACCTACGACGTCGTCACCGTTTATGCCGATATACAGGAACGGCGCGCACTCTGTCCTCTGTCCATTGGGGTGACGTCGCTTTGCGAGAGAGCAGACCGATAGAATATTGAAGTTTATCGATGAGATACGAGCGCGGTCGTGATTTATTCATGAATAAATCCTCGGATTATCCGTTAAGAGAGTTAAGCAGCTGACGAGATGATGGACGAGCCGGACGTTAATTTCGTCAGATTTTTCAGCGGATTCTGTTTGCTCTTTGTTTCGGTATCAACCGCGCACGGATGATTCGATGCCGTGCGGCATATCCGTGAGAACAGGGCTGCACCCACAGAAAAGATTTCTGGACTTAATGCTATTACTCTTTAATCTATCATAAAATAACATCGCTATAGCGACAATCATATTTATTATTCAAAAGAAGCATATTTTAATCTCGAATAGAAAATTCGAAAATCTAGATTCAAATAATCTTGGTGCTATCTCATTAATTTCCTCAGAAGGATTTAGATACAAATTTCTAGCAAGTTCAAAATATTCTTGATTTAAGAATATTGTGAGATCTAAAAGACATCTTATTCTATTCTTCTAAGAGAATTTGTAGAATCTGCACAAAACGGCCAATATTTATGTGTTGCAATCGAAAATCGGGAAAGTGTTTCTGTTATTTACAATGAATAAGTGGAAATGTCTTATCTCGAATCTTATTTCTCAAGTAAGTATATTGTACATACTTACTTACATTTCCATATCTTTTAATATTTCTTGTAGAGTATTGCACTTATTCATTGTAAATAACAGAAACACTTTCCCGATTTTCGATTGCAACACATAAATATTGGCCGTTTTATCCGAATAAAGGACGCCGAAGCACCGAGTCGACGAGTGACTGTGAGAAAATGATGTGTCGACATGGACAAAGCCTACTATAAAGTGGCGCTAATATCAAATTATTCTATTGGGTTGGCCAAAAAGTAATTGCGTTCTTTTTATATAAATAAAAGGCGAATTTTTCATGGGAAGCAAAAACTTTATTAAACAATATATTGTCCATTTTGTTTGATTATCTTTTGCCATTTTTCAGGCAACTTCATGATTCCGCGCTCAAAAAAGTTCTTATCTTTTTCAGCAAAACACAATTCCAACAACGATTTGATATCCTCATCAGCAGTAAAGGTTTTACCATTCAAGGCGTTTTGCAAAGAACGAAACAAATGGTAATCTGATGGTGCCAGGTCTGGCGAATATGGTGGATGTGGTAACACATCCCATCCAAGCTGCAACAATTTTTCACGAGTGACCAAACTTGTACGTGGTCTAGCGTTATTATGGTGAAACACAACACCTTTGCGATTCACCAATTCTCGACGTTTCTGTTTGATGGCATCGTTTAATTTATCCAGTTGACGACAGTATACGTCTGAATTAATGGTTTGATTCCTTGCAAGCAGCTCAAAATACACAATACCTTTAGAGTCCCACCAGACTGACAGCATAATCTTTCTTTGGTGAATATCTGCTTTTCAAGTGCTTTCAGCAGGTTCATCACGATCTTTTTCGTTTGACGTTGTTGTAGACGATCGAGTTTTCGTCGCCTGTTATCATACGTTTCAAAAATCGATCATTTTCCTCACGTTTCAAAAGAGAATCGCAGATGTCAATACGCTCAGTGAGATGAATTTCTTTGAGCTCATGTGCTACCCAAATATCGAGCTTACTAATGTATCCAAGTCGTTTTAATGGTTTTCAACACTCGATTTCGATATGTTACGATTCTCAGCAATCTCTCGTGTCGTTAAACGCCGATTGGAATCGATCGGTGCCTTTATTTTGTCATCATCAATTTCGATTGGCCTTCCTGAGCGTGGTGCATCTTTCACATTAAAATCTCCGGATCGAAATTTAGTAACCCAATTTTGACACTGCCGCAGTTTTGAAGCATCTTCGCCATATATTGGGTTGGCCAAAAAGTAATTGCGTTTTTTTTATATAAATAAAAGGCGAATTTTTCATGGGAAGCAAAAACTTTATTAAACAATATATTGTCCATTTTGTTTGATTATCTTTTGCCATTTTTCAGGCAACTTCATGATTCCGCGCTCAAAACAGTTCTTATCTTTTTCAGCAAAACACAATTCCAACAACGATTTGATATCCTCATCGGCAGTAAAAGTTTTACCATTCAAGGCGTTTTGCAAAGAACGAAACCAATGGTAATCTGATGGTGCCCGGTCTGGCGAATATGGTGGATGTGGTAACACATCCCATCCAAGCTGCAACAATTTTTCACGAGTGACCAAACTTGTACGTGGTCTAACATTATCATGGTGAAGCACAACACCTTTGCGATTCACCAATTCTCGACGTTTCTGTTTGATGGCATCGTTTAATTTATCCAGTTGACGACAGTATACGTCTGAATTAATGGTTTGATTCCTTGCAAGCAGCTCAAAATACACAATACCTTTAGAGTCCCACCAGACTGACAGCATAATCTTTCTTTGGTGAATATCTGCTTTTCAAGTGCTTTGAGCAGGTTCATCACGATCTTTTTCGTTTGACGTTGTTGTAGACGATCGATTTTTCGTCGCCTGTTATCATACGTTTCAAAAATGGATCATTTTCCTCACGTTTCAAAAGAGAATCGCAGATGTCAATACGCTCAGTGAGATGAATTTCTTTGAGCTCATGTGCTACCCAAATATCGAGCTTACTAATGTATCCAAGTCGTTTTAATGGTTTTCAACACTCGATTTCGATATGTTAAGATTCTCAGCAATCTCTCGTGTCGTTAAACGCCGATTGGAATCGATCGGTGCCTTTATTTTGTCATCATCAATTTCGATTGGCCTTCCTGAGCGTGGTGCATCTTTCACATTAAAATCTCCGGATCGAAATTTAGTAACCCAATTTTGACACTGCCGCAGCTTTAAGCATCTTCGCCATATATTGGGTTGGCCAAAAAGTAATTGCGTTTTTTTTATATAAATAAAAGGCGAATTTTTCATGGGAAGCAAAAACTTTATTAAACAATATATTGTCCATTTTGTTTGATTATCTTTTGCCATTTTTCAGGCAACTTCATGATTCCGCGCTCAAAACAGTTCTTATCTTTTTCAGCAAAACACAATTCCAACAACGATTTGATATCCTCATCGGCAGTAAAAGTTTTACCATTCAAGGCGTTTTGCAAAGAACGAAACCAATGGTAATCTGATGGTGCCCGGTCTGGCGAATATGGTGGATGTGGTAACACATCCCATCCAAGCTGCAACAATTTTTCACGAGTGACCAAACTTGTACGTGGTCTAACATTATCATGGTGAAGCACAACACCTTTGCGATTCGCCAATTCTCGACGTTTCTGTTTGATGGCATCGTTTAATTTATCCAGTTGACGACAGTATACGTCTGAATTAATGGTTTGATTCCTTGCAAGCAGCTCAAAATACACAATACCTTTAAGTCCCACCAGACTGACAGCATAATCTTTCTTTGGTGAATATCTGCTTTTCAAGTGCTTTCAGCAGGTTCATCACGATCTTTTTCGTTTGACGTTGTTGTAGACGATCCATTTTTCGTCGCCTGTTATCATACGTTTCAAAAATCGATCATTTCCCTCACGTTTCAAAAGAGAATCGCAGATGTCAATACGCTTAGTGAGATGAATTTCTTTGAGCTCATGTGCTACCCAAATATCGAGCTTACTAATGTATCCAAGTCGTTTTAATGGTTTTCAACACTCGATTTCGATATGTTAAGATTCTCAGCAATCTCTCGTGTCGTTAAACGCCGATTGGAATCGATCGGTGCCTTTATTTTGTCATCATCAATTTCGATTGGCCTTCCTGAGCGTGGTGCATCTTTCACATTAAAATCTCCGGATCGAAATTTAGTAACCCAATTTTGACACTGCCGCAGTTTTGAAGCATCTTCGCCATATATTGGGTTGGCCAAAAAGTAATTGCGTTTTTTTTATATAAATAAAAGGCGAATTTTTCATGGGAAGCAAAAACTTTATTAAACAATATATTGTCCATTTTGTTTGATTATCTTTTGCCATTTTTCAGGCAACTTCATGATTCCGCGCTCAAAACAGTTCTTATCTTTTTCAGCAAAACACAATTCCAACAACGATTTGATATCCTCATCGGCAGTAAAAGTTTTACCATTCAAGGCGTTTTGCAAAGAACGAAACGAATGGTAATCTGATGGTGCCAGGTCTGGCGAATATGGTGGATGTGGTAACACATCCCATCCAAGCTGCAACAATTTTTCACGAGTGACCAAACTTGTACGTGGTCTAGCTTATCATGGTGAACACAACACCTTTGCGATTCGCCAATTCTCGACGTTTCTGTTTGATGGCATCGTTTAATTTATCCAGTTGACGACAGTATACGTCTGAATTAATGGTTTGATTCCTTGCAAGCAGCTCAAAATACACAATACCTTTAGAGTCCCACCAGACTGACAGCATAATCTTTCTTTGGTGAATATCTGCTTTTCAAGTGCTTTGAGCAGGTTCATCACGATCTTTTTCGTTTGACGTTGTTGTAGACGATCGATTTTTCGTCGCCTGTTATCATACGTTTCAAAAATCGATCATTTTCCTCACGTTTCAAAAGAGAATCGCAGATGCCAATACGCTCAGTGAGATGAATTTCTTTGAGCTCATGTGCTACCCAAATATCGAGCTTACTAATGTATCCAAGTCGTTTTAATGGTTTTCAACACTCGATTTCGATATGTTACGATTCTCAGCAATCTCTCGTGTCGTTAAACGCCGATTGGAATCGATCGGTGCCTTTATTTTGTCATCATCAATTTCGATTGGCCTTCCTGAGCGTGGTGCATCTTTCACATTAAAATCTCCGGATCGAAATTTAGTAACCCAATTTTGACACTGCCGCAGCTTTAAAGCATCTTCGCCATATACATGACATAACTTTTTATGAGCTTGCACAGCGTTTTTCCCTTTTCGGAAGTAATAAAACAAAATATGAGGAAAATGTTCTTTTTGATTTTCCATTTTGAAATCGACGGCAAACAAACCACTGTTAACGAAATCGTGTACTTTCGTTTTGTAAAACAAGCTTGAACTGTGAGTTGTTAACCTACATAATGAATTTGCGGTTTAGAATGAAGTTAGTTACATTTCAAGACATGTATGTCCATCTATTGGAAAAAAACGCAATTACTTTTTGGCCAACCCAATACATACAAGAATATATAAGGATAAATGTGTACATGTTACTCTTGTCTGAAGACAGTAAGACAATCTTATTTAAGTCGAGAGAGAAGAATAGAAATTACTGATTTAAATAAAAAATTGTTTTATTTTCATATTTTTTATACTTGTAATACGATTAAATTAGTCAAGAATAATTTTCGTCTTATCAGAAATCCTTTCTGAGGGTGTGATTTATTGGCGATCTACCGAGCTACCGAGAGATCATGTCGGAATCACGTGTGCTTCGAGTTATCTCGCGATTGATGGCCGTTATTGCCGAAACAGGAGCACCGGTTTTAATCCGAGTAAGAGTGATCGCGAGCGCAACGCGGATCAAAGTTTCGCTGGGCGATTGCGAATTACTGAGAGTTAATCAGATGCACGTGGCATCGCTTGCAGGATACCCCGTTGAATATGATTGCAACCGGGTACGCGCCCGCGGGTAAGCGATCGCCGAAAGATTTACGTAAGCCAGCACGATCGCCTCGCTTGCTTGCTGCATAACTCGAGGATTTATGCAGACTCGGTTCTTTACGAAACGCTTATGTAACTAAGGGTGATTTACGTAGTTAATTCGGACAGCTTCTGTGGCGCATTACGCCCATCGCCGGAGGAGAGTTGAAAGATTCATCTTGCGAATCTCAATTCTCGGATACGCGGATTGAGAACGGCAGACATTTGCGCACTCGCATGAGCACGCTTCGCTCGGCTACCAGCGTCCCAAATTAAAATTAATTAAAAATCCACGGCTGCTAACAAAAATAATTCTGCACACTTCTGATAGCTGAAGATCTTGAGAATTTTTAATTACAGAAAGTGAGAGAAAAAGAGAGATACGAGCTGTCTTAGAGAGCGCGACGTCAACTTTGGGAAAGCGCGGTAAACGAGAATTTAATTTCGGGCTTCAATTTGTCACAACCCTTTCTTTCCTTTCGGATTAATGAGGGAGCATTCGCGTTGCGGAATGAAAAACGCAATTTGTACGAAACTTTTTATTCGACGGTATATCCGCTCGCAGTTCCCAGGCAATTTCGTCACGTTTGTGCGTAACATCGAGATATCTTCTGCTTAGTTTCCCGTGTTCAGGATCAGGGGGATGCTATATCCGTAGTATATAAGACGGAGGCTCAACGGTCCACTGGGAAAAGGCGGCATCATCAATGATTCGTCGTGCGGGTCTCTCTTTCTTTCCACCTTCGTGCCGCTCGTTCTTTCGCGTTTATAGCAACGTGAACAGCTGGCGGAGGTATACGGAACGAGTTATCGCAAATTCTCTCAACCCCTTGCCACGACCCTCGTTAATTTGACGTCTACACCGTCTGTCCGGTGGACAGCGCTGGTGGAGAATTTCTATACAAGCCCAGTCGGTGGACACGATTGCAATAATCCGAATGATATACTACGCGACCCTTTTAAACGGGAGCTCCGTATGAATGCCTGGACATTGGACATAATAATAACGACGGATACTGGAAAATTGCAATTTTTAGGACACGTTCTCTCCCTTTTCGGACGAGTGACTCGCATTATACCGAAGGTCGCACACCTTATTACGGCGTTCTCTTTAATCATCACGTACGATGGAAAGTGACGGAGTTAAACGGTCGCTCAAGCAGTTGCGTGATTTCAAGCGAACATCGCGTGATGATTAAAACGGGCGATCAGCGTGCGCTTGACACGTTGCTCGATGGCCGAAAAGATGACCCCGATCGACTAGCTGCTTCGGACGCGATTATCGTGGAATTGACAATAGGCGTTACCGTGTGTTATTTATGACGTATTGTATTGCGATCCTGCAGCTCTGCCTGGAAGTTTCGGCGAGTCCAGCAAGAGAGGCAGCATGCTCGCGCTGAATAATTGATTCGCTACGTTCGCCATGTTCGCGACCCTTATTCGCTCGTCCACACACGGAGGTACATTTATTTGATTGATTACGAAAAATGGAAACGTGCGACTTTACGCTGAGACGTATCGTACATGTCACATATTGTACATTAGTGGGCGCTGAGCCGTTTCACGCGTGAGGTGTCGCGAAAATTGTGAGATATTAATGTGCGACAGGTCGTACGTTCGACAGGCGGCTCGTAAATGCAGTTTCTCGGTTGCAGCTATACCCTACTACCATTCATTCGACGTTGCTTTCGCACGTCAGCGCCAGCGCGATCTCATTCTCGATGCGTTTTAGGCGAGCGCGAACGGTCGTCGCATGGTCCCGCTCGAAGGGGGATGTAAGTTTCACCCTCGCCTTCAACGTGCGGACGCGCAGCAGTAGGTTGTTCATTACACACAGCGACGGAAAACGCCTGTTGCGCGACTTATGGTCCCGCTAACTTCGCCGTAGGACGAGAGGCGCCCTTTCACTTATGAAAGTTGTTAGACTGTCGCAACGGCACACTGTACACCCTCAGAAAGGATTTCTGATAACAAGACGAAAAATATTATTGACTAATTTAATCGTATTACAAGTATAAAAAATATGAAAATAAAACAATTTTTTATTTAAATCAGTAATTTCTATTCTTCTCTCTCGAATTAAATAAGATTGTCTTACTGTCTTGAGACAAGAGTAACATGTACACATTTATGCTTATATATTCTTGTATGTAGAATAATTTGATATTAGCGCCACTTTATAATAGGCTTTGTCGATGTCGACGCATCATTTTCACACGGTCGCTCGTCGACTCGGCGCTTCTGCGTCCTTTGTTCGGATAAAACGGCCAATATTTATGTGTTGCAATCGAAAACCGGGAAAGTGTTTCTGTTATTTACAATGAATAAGTGCAATACTCTACAAGAAATATTAAAAGATATGGAAATGTAAGTAAGTATGTACAATATACTTACTTGAGAAATAAGATTCGAGATAAGACATTTCCATACCTTTTAATATTTCTTGTAGAGTATTGCACTTATTCATTGTAAATAACAGAAACACTTTCCCGATTTTCGATTGCAACACATAAATATTGGCCGTTTTGTGCAGATTCTACAAATTCTCTTAGAAGAATAGAATAAGATGTCTTTTAGATCTCACAATATTCTTAAATCAAGAATATTGTGAACTCGCTAGAAATTTGTATCTAAATCCTTCTGAGAAAATTAATGAGATAGCACCAAGATTATTTAAATCTAGATTTTCGAATTTTCTATTTAAGATTAAAATATGCTTCTTTTCAATAATAAATATGATTGTCGCTATAGCTATGTTATTTTATGATAGATTAAAGAGTAATAGCATTAAGTCCAGAAATCTTTTCTGTGGGTGTAAGACGAAGCTTACCGCTGAGAGGAAAAAATAGATTTTGCTTCCGGTACGAGTGATTTTTTCGATTAAGTACTCTCGCTCGTACACACGTGCACACCCACAGAAAAGATTTCTGGACTTAATGCTATTACTCTTATAATAAATATAATTGTCGCTATAGCGATGTTATTTTATGATAGATTAATCATATTTATTATTGAAAAGAAGCATATTTCAATCTTGAATAGAAAATTCGAAAATCTAGATTAAAATAATCTTGGTGCTATCTCATTAATTTCCTCAGAAGGATTTAGATACAAATTTCTAGCAAGTTCAAAATATTCTTGATTTAAGAATATTGTGAGATCTAAAAGACATTTTATTCTATTCTTCTAAGAGAATTTGTAGAATCTGCACAAAACGGCCAATATTTATGTGTTGCAATCGAAAACCGGGAAAGTGTTTCTGTTATTTACAAGAATAAGTGCAATACTCTACAAGAAATATTAAACGGTATGGAAATGTCTTATCTCGAATCTTATTTCTCAAGTAAGTATATTGTACATACTTACTTACATTTCCATATCTTTTAATATTTCTTGTAGAGTATTGCACTTATTCATTGTAAATCTTTCCCGGTTTTCGATTGCAACACATAAATATTGGCCGTTTTATCCGAATAAAGGACGCAGAAGCGCCGAGTCGACGAGCGACTGTGAGAAAATGATGCGTCGACATGGACAAAGCCTACTGTGAAGTGGCGCTAATATCAAATTATTCTACATACAAGAATATATAAGCATAAATGTGTACATGTTACTCTTGTCTGAAGACAGTAAGACAATCTTATTTAATTCGAGAGAGAAGAATCGAAATTACTGATTTAAATTAAAAATTGTTTTATTTTCATATTTTTTCTACTTGCAATACGATTAAATTAGTGAAGGTTCGTACTCCCCCTCTGAATGAAGAGGCCGTCATCGCTCCGCGATTAAAATTAGGTATTACTCCTCGCTGCGTCGCCGCGTTTTTGGGTATCGTAAAAAGAAGTATCGCGTATTAATTATCGCGCGTATATACTCATATATTAATATCCCTCATTTCCGCGTGGAGGAGCCGCAAACGCGGCATATACCACGCGCAACTTCTTATAGGCTCGATATAAAAAATGAAACCGCGCACATGGCTCTTACATATATATGTACTTTCCTTTTTTTAGCGTTCGCATAGGTAGATGTAATCTTTAGGAAGAAATTTAAAATTTTATAAATTCTTGATATCCTGGTTTGGTCTCTAGGTCCAGGAGAGAATGAATTTCTCGAGATTGTGTCTTTTATCCACAGCGCAAGCCGGCAGCGTCGCCGCAGTTTCTTCTACAGGGAACGCGGGTAAATTTGGTTATTAAATATCAATTTAATGGGCATACTGATGGGGATGGATGGGAATATATACTAGGTCCCGGAAGATAGTTCTTCGGCTGGAGTTTGGCCGCGAACGGCGGGCGACTCTAATTTCGTTGATCTTCAATTCGCTTGAAGCAAACATGCAGTCAGCATCGTTTCGAAGAAGACGCAATAGCAATACAGCTGAAGATAAATAAGAACGAGAAACAGTCCGTGAGAAATGCCTCTGTCTCTCCTTTCTCTAATCCTCCTTTTTCTTTCTTTTCCTCTCTTTCCTCTCTGTCACCGCTGGATTTCTGTAACTCGCGTTCGCGCTGGATATTGTTTCTCGATTTTATCAATCTCCTGACACAGTCTATTCGCGTCATAAAAGTTGTCAGTTGCCAATGACAATTCGTCGCCTGCTACGAACTATCGTCGGCCTGCCGCTTGTTCCAATAACAGTCTACGATACGATACCTACGCTATTTTAAAACTCGCGCCCCCCGGGCGCTGCAGCTTATTATCGGGCGCGCACGTAATCCATCTAGTGTGCAATCGATGATATAAAATTAAAATTATAATTCAAACCCTTTGCGTATCTCGTCCGGCGATTTACCCTCCGAATGCAATAAATTGTTCGCGGGAATGATTACTCTTTGCTCGGACAGACGCTATTACTTGAGGAATTGCTACGCGGTCCCTTTGCAACAACTGCTGTAATCCACTATTCGAGCCATATCGTTATACGTTCATTCATAAAGCTTTTCGCAATTCTGCTATCCATCTTATAATGCACTGTGTAAATCTTGCACTTTAGTAGGATCATATGCCTCCTCCGGTTTTCTCATTCTTCTCTTCTCTCTCTCTCTTTTTCTCTGTCTTCATTCCTCCTCTTCCATTCTCCGCGGATATTATATTTCCACTATTTACACGTCGATACGATATGTATGCCACCGTTTTGTGCTGGCGCGTTGCACAATTGAAATACGTCAGTATTTACACCGGCAAACGAACCTTGTAACAATGGAAGAGCTCTCCGCGGCGAATTGTCCGTTTGACCGTATGCTGGCAAACGCGAATGGCGAATGCGACGCGGTACGTGCAGTTAAGATGGCAAGTTTGGATGTGCAAACGTGTGGTGCCGTCAAGGGACTTATGTCGCTTGGGAAGAAGATAGTTCGGTATATGAGGTCACTGAATAATACGACAATGGTCTGGGAATAGCTATCCAGTATGGTAACCGACACGTCCCACGAGGCGCGGGATATATCGCATTCATATTCACCAATTACAATCCCCCGAGCGTGGCTTTGTTTTCTCTTGTAGTGAACAGCGCAGTTTCGTATCGTTTTTTTGCGCACCGATGAGAATAAGCGCACGTTTTCCTCCAAAAAGCAAAAGTTTTGTGCTCCAAGTCAGTGATACATAACCGGCCTTTCGAAGGTTGATTCCTCTATTATCTGTGCTAAGGATATCTTATCAAACTTAATGTGTCTTCTTCAGAGATCGATGGATCTAGAATCCGTATTTCCTATTACTTTTATACTCGAGTTGCACACTATCACTAATCGTCAGCTCTTCTAATACGATAGTCATGTCTCCTCAACGCGAAGACTCCTCAATGTGGGAACGTGCAGATCGTAGCGAGAAAGTTTCCCAGCTTCTCGGGAGTTTCTGCCAGCATTTTTAAAAGTTTCGTCACAGCGGCGACAGACTGATACTGCTATTCGTGTGATCGAAACCTTGTAATTCGTGGTAAGTTTAGTCGCTGTCAGAAGAGGTATCAGAGAATTGATCGCACCCACGAAT
>NC_039518.1:7523512-7604079 GCF_003672135.1 Ooceraea biroi | reverse complement strand
ATTAACGAGAAATGTTTCACGTACATGAATCATGAGTTCAATAGTCGGAATTTAAAGTTATTGGGAAGTTTGGGAGTCACAATGTGATTAACTATTCAGATTAATCAAAGAACTTATTTAAAAAATAAACGCGAGAACTTTATTTTAACGTCGGTTTATTTGTAATGAACAGTGATGACGCCGATAATACCGAGGATAAGAAACGAGATTGGAAGGACGAGAAGGGAGAGGCGGAGGAAGTAGTCCCAAAACTGGAGAACACTGAAGATGAAAAAGTAGAGGACGCTGAGGGAAAGATGGACACGTCTGCCGGTGCCGAAGACGCCGCGCTGAAAGAGACGAAAGAGGCGTCCGACAAAAGCGAGAAGGACAACGCGAAGGCAACCGGCAAGAAGTTCGGAGGCGAGACACGCCGAGAGCCGTTACGCGAGGTTCCGATGAGTCACATGTTTTGCCACATTTGCAAAAGCACATGTGGACGGATTTGTACGTATTGACGATGAAATCGACGAGAGTCTGTCAGCCACTCGCGGTGCAGAAGGTAATTGTCACTTTTTTTCCGCAGTCCTTCGAGAATCATCTACGCGGACGCGGCGCATCAGTTGATGATGGACAAACTGGACGAGTCGTACAAATTGAAGGTTGATCTGATGAGGCACGAGTTGCGGGTAGCCGAGGAGCAGCGGCAGCTCAGCTTGAACAATTCGAAGCGGCGCGGCAAGAAAGTAAGGATCGTATCTTAAAAAAGTTCAGTACATATATAGATTTGCGGAATGTATTTATAATTTGATTTTTTAAAGGTTTCTGTAGACTTCAACGTCAGAGAGTACTGCACGATGTGCGATCTGAACTTTTACGGCACCTGTCTATGCACAGGAAAAGCGAGAAGCACCAGCAACTGAAGACATTTCTGCATCCCCGCTGCTTCCCTTGCCTGAAGGAATTCCCCTCTCGCATAGAATATGACGAGCATTGTCTAACGCCTACCCACATGAAGAACGCTGTTCAGTGCGAGGAACAACGGAAGAATAAAAAGAAAGGTAAGAAATTGTTTGATCGACAAAATATTTAAGCATTATTAGGGGGTGTGATTTAGTTTTGAGGGTTTTTTTGCTCAAAAACGCATGTATTTAAATATGATAATGAATGATACCTTAATCAAAACTATTTTTCCTTCGTTTTCTATAACTTTTTCCCATCTTTCTGGCAAGAGATGGACGATAAAATGACTCTTCTTTTCAGTTGATCCATTCGTCGACGAATTTTCGCACTTCTTCGAAATTATGAAAGTGTGTATCCTCTAAAGCGTGTTGCATCGACCGGAACAAATAATAATCGCATGGAGCAATGTCTGGAGAATACGCGGGGTGCGGGAAGACTTGCCATTCGAGCTCTAATAGTGTTTCTTTCACTGACAACGCAACGTGGGGTCGAGCGTTGTCACGAAGAAGAATCACTTTCCGTCGTTTACTCGCAATTGGTGGTCGTTTTTCGTCCAATGCTTGCTTCAACTTGTACAATTGATGTCGATAACGATCAGTCGTGACAGTCTCGTGCGTATTTAACAGCTCATAGTACACTATCCCACCAAATACAGAGCATTACTTTTAAACCGTGAATATTGCGTCTCGGAGTGGATGTTGATGGTTTGCCTGGATCCACCCATGATTTTCCGCGTTTCGGATTATGAAAATAGATCCACTTTTCATCCCCAGTAACAATCCGAGACAAAAGACTCTTCTTTTTTTGCCTGGCGATCAACGAAATGCAAATGTTCAAATGGCACTTTCCGATAATTGATGTCAAACCCATTTCCCTTCTTTCTGAATTTTTCCCATTTCATGTAAATGTTTGGCAACTGTTGTACGATCAACGTTTAATGCTCTGGCAAGAGATGGATTCCACCACGACAAAATGACTCTTCTTTTCAGTTGATCCATTCGTCGACGAATTTTCGCACTTCTTTGAAATTATCAAAGTGTGTATCCTCTAAAGCGTGTTGCATCGACCGGAACAAATAATAATCGCATGGAGCAATGTCCGGAGAATACGCGGGGTGCGGTAAGACTTGCCATTCGAGCTCTAATAGTGTTTGTTTCACTGATGACGCAACGTGAGGTCGAGCGTTGTCACGAAGAAGAATCACTTTCCGTCGTTTACTCGCAATTGGTGGTCGTTTTTCGTCCAATGCTTGCTTCAACTTGTACAATTGGTGTCGATAACGATCAGCCGTGACAGTCTCGTGCGGATTTAACAGCTCATAGTACACTATCCCACCAAATACAGAGCATTACTTTTGAACCGTGAATATTGCGTCTCGGAGTGGATGTTGATGGTTTGCCTGGATCCACCCATGATTTTCCGCGTTTCGGATTATGAAAATAGATCCACTTTTCATCCCCAGTAACAATCCGAGACAAAAGACTCTTCTTTTTTTGCCTGGCGATCAACGAAATGCAAATGTTCAAATGGCACTTTCCGATAATTCATGTCGAACCCATTTCCCTTCTTTCTGAATTTTTCCCATTTCATGTAAATGTTTGGCAACTGTTGTACGATCAACATTTAATGCTCTGGCAAGAGATGGATTCCACCACGATAAAATGACTCTTCTTTTCAGTTGATCCATTCGTCGACGAATTTTCGCACTTCTTTGAAATTATGAAAGTGTGTATCCTCTAAAGCGTGTTGCATCCACCGGAACAAATAATAATCGCATGGAGCAATACGCGGGGTGCGGTAAGACTTGCCATTCAAGCTCTAATAGTGTTTGTTTCACTGACAACGCAACGTGGGGTCGAGCGTTGTCACGAAGAAGAATCACTTTCCGTCGTTTACTCGCAATTGGTGATCGTTTTTGGTCCAATGCTTGCTTCAACTTGTACAATTGGTGTCGATAACGATCAGCCGTGACAGTCTCGTGCGGATTTAACAGCTCATAGTACACTATCCCACCAAATACAGAGAATTACTTTGGAACCGTGAATATTGCGTCTCGGAGTGGATGTTGATGGTTCGCCTGGATCCACCCATGATTTTCCGCGTTTCGGATTATGAAAATAGATCCACTTTTCATCCCCAGTAACAATCCGAGACAAAAGACTCTTCTTTTTTTGCCTGGCGATCAACGAAATGCAAATGTTCAAATGGCACTTTCCGATAATTGATGTCGAACCCATTTCCCTTCTTTCTGAATTTTTCCCATTTCATGTAAATGTTTGGCAACTGTTGTACGATCAACATTTAATGCTCTGGCAAGAGATGGATTCCACCACGACAAAATGACTCTTCTTTTCAGTTGATCCATTCGTCGACGAATTTTCGCACTTTTTCGAAATTATCAAAGTGTGTATCCTCTGAAGCGTGTTGCATCGACCGGAACAAATAATAATCGCATGGAGCAATGTCCGGAGAATACGCGGGGTGCAGTAAGACTTACCATTCGAGCTCTAATAGTGTTTCTTTCACTGACAACGCAACGTGAGGTCGAGCGTTGTCACGAAGAAGAATCACTTTCCGTCGTTTACTCGCACTTGGTGATCGTTTTTGGTCCAATGCTTGCTTCAACTTGTACAATTGGTGTCGATAACGATCAGCCGTGACAGTCTCGTGCGGATTTAACAGCTCATAGTACACTATCCCACCAAATACAGAGCATTACTTTTCAACCGTGAATATTGCGTCTCGGAGTGGATGTTGATGGTTTGCCTGGATCCACCCATGATTTTCTGCGTTTCGGATTATCAAAATAGATCCACTTTTCATCCTCAGTAACAATCCGAGACAAAAGACTCTTCTTATTTTGCCTGGCGATCAACGAAATGCAAATGTTCAAATGGCACTTTCCGATAATTGATGTCGAACCCATTTCCCTTCTTTCTGAATTTTTCCCATTTCATGTAAATGTTTGGCAACTGTTGTACGATCAACATTTAATGCTCTGGCAAGAGATGGATTCCACCACGACAAAATGACTCTTCTTTTCAGTTGATCCATTCGTCGACGAATTTTCGCACTTTTTCGAAATTATCAAAGTGTGTATCCTCTGAAGCGTGTTGCATCGACCGGAACAAATAATAATCGCATGGAGCAATGTCCGGAGAATACGCGGGGTGCAGTAAGACTTACCATTCGAGCTCTAATAGTGTTTCTTTCACTGACAACGCAACGTGAGGTCGAGCGTTGTCACGAAGAAGAATCACTTTCCGTCGTTTACTCGCACTTGGTGATCGTTTTTGGTCCAATGCTTGCTTCAACTTGTACAATTGGTGTCGATAACGATCAGCCGTGACAGTCTCGTGCGGATTTAACAGCTCATAGTACACTATCCCACCAAATACAGAGCATTACTTTTGAACCGTGAATATTGCGTCTCGGAGTGGATGTTGATGGTTCGCCTGGATCCACCCATGATTTTCTGCGTTTCGGATTATCAAAATAGATCCACTTTTCATCCTCAGTAACAATCCGAGACAAAAGACTCTTCTTATTTTGCCTGGCGATCAACGAAATGCAAATGTTCAAATGGCACTTTCCGATAATTCATGTCGAACCCATTTCCCTTCTTTCTGAATTTTTCCCATTTCATGTAAATGTTTGGCAACTGTTGTACGATCAACATTTAATGCTCTGGCAAGAGATGGATTCCACCACGATAAAATGACTCTTCTTTTCAGTTGATCCATTCGTCGACGAATTTTCGCACTTCTTCGAAATTATGAAAGTGTGTATCCTCTAAAGCGTGTTGCATCCACCGGAACAAATAATAATCGCATGGAGCAATACGCGGGGTGCGGTAAGACTTGCCATTCAAGCTCTAATAGTGTTTGTTTCACTGACAACGCAACGTGGGGTCGAGCGTTGTCACGAAGAAGAATCACTTTCCGTCGTTTACTCGCAATTGGTGATCGTTTTTGGTCCAATGCTTGCTTCAACTTGTACAATTGGTGTCGATAACGATCAGCCGTGACAGTCTCGTGCGGATTTAACAGCTCATAGTACACTATCCCACCAAATACAGAGCATTACTTTTGAACCGTGAATATTGCGTCTCGGAGTGGATGTTGATGGTTCGCCTGGATCTCCACCCATGATTTTCCGCGTTTCGGATCATCAAAATAGATCCACTTTTCATCCCCAGTCACAATCCGAGACAAAAGACTATTCTTTTTTTGCCTGGCGATCAACGAAATGCAAATGTTCAAATGGCACTTTCCGATAATTGATGTCGAACCCATTTCCCTTCCTTCTAAATTTTTCCCATTTCATGTAAATGTTTAGCAACTGTCGTACGATCAACATTTAATGCTCTGGCAAGTTCTGAAGTGGATCGTGTTGGATTTTCGTCCGATAATGCTTGCAAATCTGCATTTTCAAGCTTTCTTGGTTGTCCCGAGCGTTCTTTGTCCTTCACACGTCTTAATTGATGGGGCAGAATCACCATAAGTTTCCACAAGAAGTCTATAACCGTCAGCCGCAGTTTTCTTTTGATTGAAAAACAAAAGCAACGCATGTCGAAAATGCTGTTTCGGAAGTTGCATTTTTACAATGATATAAACACGACTGTTATTGCATATATTGCTATAATGCTACTAAATGTGATGGATAATGTCAACACTGTAAGAAAGAACAGTTATCGGAAACAAACTGACACTACAGCCATCTGTTGCAAAACCCTCAAAACTAAATCACACTCCTAATATTTCATCCTTTGCATCGTTAAGTCGCCACATATTGGATCCCAACGTGCAACGTGATATTCGGAATTACCGCGTTGCTAAAGCAAACCTAAACTGTTGCAGAGAATATCAGGTTTAATAACAATCGGTACAATAATCTGCACTGCGTTAACGATGTCCGCTTCGAGCTTCCTCGACATTTATTGATCGCTGTATCGAACAAGAAGTAAACTATATCTTTTCCCCAAAAAACAATATTTAAAAATCCAACTCGGAAATAAATGTAACATATTTTATTACTCTGCGGTAACGAGAAGTGACGGAGGGAAGTGAACGAGAAGAGAAGAAGGAACAGGATCGGGTGCTCGCATTTCCCGTATCGACTCGACCAAAAAATGTCAAAGCTGGAAATCTCATTGTGCGACCAGAAAGTGTCTCATTGCACCACCTTTGTCATACATTTATACGTAATGGCTTCCGTGCATCTCGAAGATGTACAACGCAGCTGCATCGTGGCGAGTCTCCATCCCCCGTTCGCCGTAACGTTAACAAACGTTACGGCCTCGCCGCAGCGGAACTCACCCTCGGATGCGCAATTCCGGTTTGATATGCGGCATATGCAAACCACGAAGTGCTTCGTAACGTGCATTGGCCGCTGCTGGCTCCCTTACTCTTGTAATTGAGGCGTCCCAACGCGCGCTGACGGGCCCAGTATACATCCCGAGATGATCCCGACTATCGAGCGATGCGAATTTACGACGGCGTGAAAATCATCGTCATCCACTTAGCCAGCGCACGTTACCGCCGGGAACCACCTGTTCGAGAATTTACCCTCGCCGACAAAGCGAAATGTATGCTCGCTCGCAGCGATACGACTCGCGCACGCGAACTTTCAGTTTTACGGCGAGGCGAGTGCGGTGGATTCTCGGCCGAAATGTGTCCGATATTTGCATATTCTCCATCCTGGAACCGGCAGCTTGATCGATGGAATTGGAACACGTGAATTCGCCGAACGTCGATAGATCCACGAGCACAATTCGAAAAGAAAATATTGCGACGATTGTTTAAAAATGATTGTCACGCTCGCGCATTGTGCTAACCGCAGGGTTTTTTATTTTCAAGGATTCGCTTGATACGCGATGTTTACTTATTTTATGCCTTGTATCAGTGTGGATAAAAAATCTAGCGTGTGGGTGCGGCCGCGTGTAATTTATTAGCACGAACGTAAATAGTGCGGTGCGCATTTTTAGCCATAAAACAGCGAAAGATACCGCACGTTTTATCGGGATTTTTGTGCAGCCTATAAAGCATGAATCAACCCTTTGGATGGGACAATATGAATCAAAAAGGGGAAATAAATACTCCATAAAAATATACAGCCCACTGAACCTGTTACATATTTTAGTTGTAACTTTTACGTTGTTTTCTTGTTACCCCGGGCACGCTGGTTTGCATTAAAGGGACACGCTCGCTCGCGTCTGTCGCTTGATTCTACTGATTCATGACGAATCGAAATGCGAACTGAATTAATGTATCAGCTGGCAGAGTTCAATCTTCCAGATAATGACACTATTTTTTTGTATAACTTGTCAGAATTGAAAGCGTTTTACAAATGGTTCGAGATAAAGCAGAGAACAACAAGTCACGTTTCATTTTCAGTTGAGCAGTTTTATTTGCTTCCACAAATTCGGGGATTCCGTGCGTAATATTATTTAAAACATTCCGTGACGTGGTCTGGATTCGGAAACCGTGCATTTCAATCATCAAATCATAGTGAAAATAACTACAGCAAGAGAATTTGCCCTTGATAAGAAATCCTTAAAAGAGATGTACCACTTTAAATGACAACAGCAACCATCACCGTTCTCTCGGACTGTTCTTGATCAAAAAGTAAATTGTTGCATCGGGAGTTGTGAACATTCTGCTGGAACGACTTACAAAACCTCGGTGCACAAGGCATATCTCTCTCGCTGCCGCAAAGTGTCTGTCACATTTCCTCTCGCGATAACACTTTTTCTCGGAGTCGCTCGCTCACCAAATTTGCTGTCGTCCGCGAAAGAATTTCGCACATATCGCACATCGGTGAAACCGCTCGGAAACGGAAATAATTTACTTACTTGAGAGAGTACTTACTTGTTCCGCCGTATTCTGATGCGTCGCGAAAACTAATCCAAAATCAGTTGAATTATTTTATAAACTAGTACAACACAGGCGCGCGCTATTTTCTTTTTCAATGTTAATAATGTTTTCGAATAATAATATTCACCTATTATTTATTAAAAAATTTATTTCTTTTTCCGAGGAGTTCTGAGTTGGTGATATCATTATTTTTTATATTGCCTAGAGTTCTCTGCTATTGAAAATACCGTAAACTCAGAAATGAAAAAGTTCTAGCCGTTAGAAATTTTTTCTTTTTCCGAGCAGTTCTGAGTTGGTGATATCATTATTTTTTATATTGCCTAGAGTTCTCTGCTATTGAAAATACCGTAAACTCAGAAATGAAAAAGTTCTAGCCGTTAGAAATTTTTTCTTTTTCAGAGCAGTTCTGAGTTGGTGATATCATTATTTTTTATATTGCCTAGAGTTCTCTGCTATTGAAAATACCGTAAACTCAGAAATGAAAAAGTTCTAGCCGTTAGAAATCTTTTCTTTTTCCGAGCAGTTCTGAGTTGGTGATATCATTATTTTTTATATTGCCTAGAGTTCTCTGCTATTGAAAATACCGTAAACTCAGAAATGAAAAAGTTCTAGCCGTTAGAAATTTTTTCTTTTTCAGAGCAGTTCTGAGTTGGTGATATCATTATTTTTATATTGCCTAGAGTTCTCTGCTATTGAAAATACCGTAAACTCAGAAATGAAAAAGTTCTAGCCGTTAGAAATCTTTTCTTTTTCCGAGCAGTTCTGAGTTGGTGATATCATTATTTTTTATATTGCCTAGAGTTCTCTGCTATTGAAAATACCGTAAACTCAGAAATGAAAAAGTTCTAGCCGTTAGAAATTTTTTCTTTTTCAGAGCAGTTCTGAGTTGGTGATATCATTATTTTTATATTGCCTAGAGTTCTCTGCTATTGAAAATACCGTAAACTCAGAAATGAAAAAGTTCTAGCCGTTAGAAATTTTTTCTTTTTCCGAGGAGTTCTGAGTTGGTGATATCATTATTTTTTATATTGCCTAGAGTTCTCTGCTATTGAAAATACCGTAAACTCAGAAATGAAAAAGTTCTAGCCGTTAGAAATTTTTTCTTTTTCAGAGCAGTTCTGAGTTGGTGATATCATTATTGTTTATATTGCCTAGAGTTCTCTGCTATTGAAAATACCGTAAACTCAGAAATGAAAAAGTTCTAGCCGTTAGAAATTTTTTCTTTTTCAGAGCAGTTCTGAGTTGGTGATATCATTATTTTTTATATTGCCTAGAGTTCTCTGCTATTGAAAATACCGTAAACTCAGAAATGAAAAAGTTCTAGCCGTTAGAAATCTTTTCTTTTTCCGAGCAGTTCTGAGTTGGTGATATCATTATTTTTTATATTGCCTAGAGTTCTCTGCTATTGAAAATACCGTAAACTCAGAAATGAAAAAGTTCTAGCCGTTAGAAATTTTTTCTTTTTCAGAGCAGTTCTGGTTGGTGATATCATTATTTTTTATATTGCCTAGAGTTCTCTGCTATTGAAAATACCGTAAACTCAGAAATGAAAAAGTTCTAGCCGTTAGAAATCTTTTCTTTTTCCGAGCAGTTCTGAGTTGGTGATATCATTATTTTTTATATTGCCTAGAGTTCTCTGCTATTGAAAATACCGTAAACTCAGAAATGAAAAAGTTCTAGCCGTTAGAAATTTTTTCTTTTTCAGAGCAGTTCTGAGTTGGTGATATCATTATTTTTATATTGCCTAGAGTTCTCTGCTATTGAAAATACCGTAAACTCAGAAATGAAAAAGTTCTAGCCGTTAGAAATTTTTTCTTTTTCCGAGAGTTCTGAGTTGGTGATATCATTATTTTTTATATTGCCTAGAGTTCTCTGCTATTGAAAATACCGTAAACTCAGAAATGAAAAAGTTCTAGCCGTTAGAAATTTTTTCTTTTTCAGAGCAGTTCTGAGTTGGTGATATCATTATTGTTTATATTGCCTAGAGTTCTCTGCTATTGAAAATACCGTAAACTCAGAAATGAAAAAGTTCTAGCCGTTAGAAATCTTTTCTTTTTCCGAGCAGTTCTGAGTTGGTGATATCATTATTTTTTATATTGCCTAGAGTTCTCTGCTATTGAAAATACCGTAAACTCAGAAATGAAAAAGTTCTAGCCGTTAGAAATCTTTTCTTTTTCCGAGGAGTTCTGAGTTGGTGATATCATTATTTTTTATATTGCCTAGAGTTCTCTGCTATTGAAAATACCGTAAACTCAGAAATGAAAAAGTTCTAGCCGTTAGAAATTTTTCTTTTTCAGAGCAGTTCTGGGTTGGTGATATCATTATTTTTTATATTGCCTAGAGTTCTCTGCTATTGAAAATACCGTAAACTCAGAAATGAAAAAGTTCTAGCCGTTAGAAATCTTTTCTTTTTCCGAGCAGTTCTGAGCTGTTGATATCATTATTTTTTATTCTTTTAGCACCACAGGCGCGCGCTATTTTATTTTTCAATATTAATAATGTTTTCGAATAATAATATTCATCTATTATTTATTATACTAGAACAACACAGGCGCGCGCTATTTTCTTTTCGCACTTGCACCACAAACACAATATAATTAGCAACATAACACAATTCGTCAAGTTTATTTCTTAAACTGGTTGATTTTCGAGAGTTCTGCTTATTCTAACACAGTTCTCGTATAGTTCCGGACATGTACAATGCCTTTCCAAAGAGTTCTGACAGGAACAACGATTAGAAAATTTTTTAAACAATTATTTCGCCCAAAGAGTGGACGTTTTCGACTTTACCAGTGAGACGCTGATTGATTTTCGAGAGTTCTGTGAAGACTAAAATATTACTCGTGTAGTTCTGAACGTATTTAACAATATTCCAAAGAGTTCCGACAGCAAATATTAACAATTATTTAATAAAAAATTTTTATCGTCCGAGAAAGACGTATCTACGAAGATATATGTGAGACGCTGGTCGATTATCGAGAGTTCTGCTTATTCTAAAACAGTTCTCGTATAGTTCGTGACATGTGCAATGCCTTTCCAAAGAGTTCTGATAGGAACAACGATTAGAAAATTTTTTAAAAAATTATTTCTCCCAAAGGGTGGACGTTTTCGACTTTACCAGTGAGACGCTGGTTGATTTTCGAGAGTTCTGCTTATTCTAAAACAGTTCTCGTAAAGTTCGTGACATGTGCAATGCCTTTCCAAAGAGTTCTGATAAGAACAACGATTAGAAAATTTTTTAAAAAGTTATTTCGTCCAAAGGGTGGACGTTTTCGACTTTACCAGTGAGACGCTGGTTGAGTTTCGAGAGTTCTGTGAAGACTAAAATATTTCTCGTGTAGTTCTGAACGTATTTAACAATATTCCAAAGAGTTCCGACCGCAAACATTAACAATTATTTAATAAAAAAGTTTTATCGTCCGAGAAAGACGAATATACAGAGATATGGGTGAGAGGCTGGTCGATTTTCGAGAGTTCTGTGAAGACTAAAATATTTCTCGTGTAGTTCTGAACGTATTTAACAATATTCCAAAGAGTTCCGACCGCAAACATTAACAATTATGTAATAAAAAATTTTTATCGTCCGAGAAAGACGCTACGCGCGCTATTTTATTTTTCAATATTAATGTTTTCGAATAATAATATTCATCTATTATTTATTATATAATAAATAACACAAATCCTATTCTAAAAAAGGCGTTAAAGGTGTTATTTATTTCATCCTGTTTCATCAATACAAATTTGACAGAATTGACAGCTGCCGTTTTCACATTCTGACATTCGCAACACGAAGTTCAAGTCATACGAAGTTCGAGCCAAGCGAGAGAACCAATCAGCGTCGCGGAAAAGAGGCCTCAATATTCGATAAAAAAAAAACTTCACGAAGTTAACACTCCTTTTGTAGAATAGGATAGGATAGGATAACTGTTTTCTTTCCTGACTTCTCTTTTTGTGCTTCTTTCGTAAATACACATATATGTTTAATATCCAAATAAAAGTATTTGCTTTTAAATGCGTCTATGTGTGTATGTGGCTGCGTATGTGTGCGTGAGCACGTCCGCCTGTTTCTGCGTAATTTAACGTTATTCTCCCTAAACAATAATATTATTAAATTCCATTGACTAATACATATGCATATCTAAATTGGAGAAAATTAAATTCGATGGAACAAAAACTCTTAAAACCGAGCGAGCGTGAACAATTTCCGATTGCAGCTCGTTCGCAATCTGCAGCATTCAGAATTGAAAATGTCCCGGCAAAATTGACCATGTCGAAAGTGAAAATCGCGCATTTACGGCCGTGACGTAAACGCGACACGAAGTTCAGCAGGGCGCTTTGACGATTTCGGACAAGTTCGTTGTAAAACGCGACGTGCGAAGGAATATTGTATTTACACGCCGCTCCCGTAAAGCTTTCCGCGCTTTGGCTGCGCGAAGCGCTTGTCGATTATTTCATTTTCAATGTCCAGCATGCCAGACATTTCTGTCGGATGTACTGAAACGGTTCCGAAACGGAGGTCGTTTAGCGTAACGTGAATGCGCGATGAAACGGATTTACGACATGACGTACGTAAGCGGATTTTATGTACGCGCATTAATTATGTCTAATTACCGTACAAGTTACCGTAATGACTAGGCAGTAACACGCAAACGCAATTATCGACGGTCCATCTCGTAAAATTAATAAAATAAAAATAATTTCGATATATTTATTGAAATTGAGTTATAACATATATTCGTCTCGTTCAATTAGTGTTTTTAATAATAAATACATGTTGCAACTCAACAAAAGCTTAAACTAAACAAAGAAAAATATCCATCGCCAAGAAGATACATCTATCTCTCTCTTTGTATTTTCTAGAAATTGTTATTACTGTTTTCCTGCATTAATCAGTTACTATCATCAATAATACATCGAAGAGAAACGATCGGAAACTCTTCCACCGAAAGTATAAATGAAAATAAGCAACCGAGAAGGATCGGCCGCTCGAGAATAGAATTGCGAGCACGCGAGAGTAGTGGAAGTTTTTCTTCCAAACTTGATAGAGCGCTCCACAATTAATCCCGACGATTAATGAGCACAATCGGACGGCGGCACGTTGGATTTTCTCATTCGCCCAGTTCGGCCTCAGTTAGATGCGAAGATCGACCGAAATCTTACGTGGTTTTATGGTACCCTAGGTGCGCGCGCGAGCTTCGATTTGGGTCACGGTAACGTTAAAAAAGGTTCATCCGGCCGGGCGCACCCACAGAAAAGATTTCTGGACTTAATGCTATTACTCTTTAATCTATCATAAAATAAGATCGCTATAGCGACAATCATATTTATTATTCAAAAGAAGCATATTTTAATCTCGAATAGAAAATTCGAAAATCTAGATTCAAATACTCTTGGTGCTATCTCATTAATTTTTTCAGAAGGATTTAGATAAAAATTTGTAGCAAGTACAAAATATTCTTGATTTAAGAATATTGTGAGATCTAAAAGACATCTTATTCTATTCTTCTAAGAGAATTTGTAGAATCTGCACAAAACGGCCAATATTTATGTGTTGCAATCGAAAATCGGGAAAGTGTTTCTGTTATTTACAATGACTAAGTGCAATACTCTACAAGAAATATTAAAAGGTATGGAAATGTCTTATCTCGAATCTTATTTCTCAAGTAAGTATATTGTACATACTTACTTACATTTCCATATCTTTTAATATTTCTTGTAGAGTATTGCACTTATTCATTGTAAATAACGGAAACATTTTTCCGATTTTCGATTGCAACACATAAATATCGGCCGTTTTGTGCAGATTCTACAAATTCTCTTATAAGAACAGAATAAGATGTCTTTTAGATCTCACAATATTCTTAAATCAAGAATATTTTGAACTTGCTACAAATTTTTATCTAAATCCTTCTGAGAAAATTAATGAGATAGCACCAAGATTATTTTAATCTAGATTTTCGAATTTTCTATTCAAGATTAAAATATGCTTCTTTTCAATAATAAATATGATTAATCTATCATAAAATAAGATCGCTATAGCGACAATTATATTTATTATAAGAGTAATAGCATTAAGTCCAGAAATCTTTTCTGTGGGTGTGCATGTGTGTACGAGCGAGAGTACTTAATCGAAAAAATCACTCGTACCGGAAGCAAAATCTATTTTTTCCTCTCAGCGGTATGCTTCGTCTTACACCCACAGAAAAGATTTCTGGACTTAATGCTATTACTCTTTAATCTATCATAAAAGAAGATCGCTATAGCGACAATCATATTTATTCTTGAAAAGAAGCATATTTTAATCTTGAATAGAAAATTCGAAAATCTAGATTCAAATAATCTTGGTGCTATCTCATTAATTTTCTCAGAAGGATTTAGATACAAATTTCTAGCAAGTTCACAATATTCTTGATTTAAGAATATTGTGAGATCTAAAAGACATCTTATTCTATTTTTCTAAGAGAATTTGTAGAATCTGCACAAAACGGCCAATATTTATGTGTTGCAATCGAAAATCGGGAAAGTGTTTCTGTTATTTACAATGACTAAGTGCAATACTCTACAAGAAATATTAAAAGGTATGGAAATGTCTTATCTCGAATCTTATTTCTCAAGTAAGTATATTGTACATACTTACTTACATTTCCATATCTTTTAATATTTCTTGTAGAGTGTTGCATTTATTCATTGTAAATAACGGAAACACTTTCCCGATTTTCGATTGCAACACATAAATATCGGCCGTTTTGTGCAGATTCTACAAATTCTCTTATAAGAACAGAATAAGATGTCTTTTAGATCTCACAATATTCTTAAATCAAGAATATTTTGAACTTGCTACAAATTTTTATCTAAATCCTTCTGAGAAAATTAATGAGATGGCACCAAGATTATTTTAATCTAGATTTTAGAATTTTCTATTCAAGATTAAAATATGCTTCTTTTCAATAATAAATATGATTAATCTATCATAAAATAAGATCGCTATAGCGACAATTATATTTATTATAAGAGTAATAGCATTAAGTCCAGAAATCTTTTCTGTGGGTGTGCATGTGTGTACGAGCGAGAGTACTTAATCGAAAAAATCACTCGTACCGGAAGCAAAATCTATTTTTTCCTCTCAGCGGTATGCTTCGTCTTACACCCACAGAAAAGATTTCTGGACTTAATGCTATTACTCTTTAATCTATCATAAAAGAAGATCGCTATAGCGACAATCATATTTATTCTTGAAAAGAAGCATATTTTAATCTCGAATAGAAAATTCGAAAATCTAGATTCAAATAATCTTGGTGCTATCTCATTAATTTTCTCAGAAGGATTTAGATACAAATTTCTAGCAAGTTCAAAATATTCTCGATTTAAGAATATTGTGAGATCTAAAAGACATCTTATTCTATTCTTCTAAGAGAATTTGTAGAATCTGCACAAAATGGCCAATATTTATGTGTTGCAATAGAAAATCGGGAAAGTGTTTCTGTTATTTACAATGAATAAGTGCAATACTCTACAAGAAATATTAAAAGGTATGGAAATGTCTTATCTCGAATCTTATTTCTCAAGTAAGTATATTGTACATACTTACTTACATTTCCATATCTTTTAATATTTCTTGTAGAGTATTGCACTTATTCATTGTAAATAACGGAAACATTTTTCCGATTTTCGATTGCAACACATAAATATCGGCCGTTTTGTGCAGATTCTACAAATTCTCTTATAAGAACAGAATAAGATGTCTTTTAGATCTCACAATATTCTTAAATCAAGAATATTTTGAACTTGCTACAAATTTTTATCTAAATCCTTCTGAGAAAATTAATGAGATAGCACCAAGATTATTTTAATCTAGATTTTCGAATTTTCTATTCAAGATTAAAATATGCTTCTTTTCAATAATAAATATGATTAATCTATCATAAAATAAGATCGCTATAGCGACAATTATATTTATTATAAGAGTAATAGCATTAAGTCCAGAAATCTTTTCTGTGGGTGTGCATGTGTGTACGAGCGAGAGTACTTAATCGAAAAAATCACTCGTACCGGAAGCAAAATCTATTTTTTCCTCTCAGCGGTATGCTTCGTCTTACACCCACAGAAAAGATTTCTGGACTTAATGCTATTACTCTTTAATCTATCATAAAAGAAGATCGCTATAGCGACAATCATATTTATTCTTGAAAAGAAGCATATTTTAATCTCGAATAGAAAATTCGAAAATCTAGATTCAAATAATCTTGGTGCTATCTCATTAATTTTCTCAGAAGGATTTAGATACAAATTTCTAGCAAGTTCAAAATATTCTCGATTTAAGAATATTGTGAGATCTAAAAGACATCATTCTATTCTTCTAAGAGAATTTGTAGAATCTGCACAAAACGGCCAATATTTATGTGTTGCAATAGAAAACCGGGAAAGTGTTTCTGTTATTTACAATGAATAAGTGCAATACTCTACAAGAAATATTAAAAGGTATGGAAATGTCTTATCTCGAATCTTATTTCTCAAGTAAGTATATTGTACATACTTACTTACATTTCCATATCTTTTAATATTTCTTGTAGAGTATTGCACTTATTCATTGTAAATAACAGAAACACTTTCCCGATTTTCGATTGCAACACATAAATATTGGCCGTTTTATCCGAATAAAGGACGCAGAAGCGCCGAGTCGACGAGCGACCGTGAGAAAATGATGCGTCGACATCGACAAAGCCTACTATAAAGTAGCGCTAGTATCAAATTATTCTACATACAAGAATATATAAGCATAAATTTGTATATGTTACTCTTGTCTGAAGACAGTAAGACAATCTTATTTAATTCGAGAGAGAAGAATAGCAATTACTGATTTAAATAAAAAATTGTTTTATTTTCATATTTTTTATACTTGTAATACGATTAAATTAGTCAGGAATATTTTTCGTCTTGTTATCAGAAATCCTTTCTGAGGGTGTAGAATTGAGTCATGCAGATTAAGTATCGTACAAAAACAACATTGTTGTAATCTCTCGTAACATCGATTAACGCAAGATTTATATCTCGAGCCATATTTTTTTTGGCGCGTTTACGCCCGCTACGGGCGGGGTGGCGCGTATTTATTTTTCGAATCTATCGTTTTTACCGTAGCACGAAAAAGCCCGTGGCCGTTTTCGGTGCCGGCCTTTCAGTGCTCCGCGCGACGACCTAGGGAAGCATTTCATTGCGTTCGATACGATGGTAAAAAACGCCCAGGGATCGGACAGTAAAAAATGTAACTGGTAATTTAGTTAGCCGTTTGCGAACTGGACGGCGCTGGGGCGCCCGGGTGTTGGTGGACAGTAATAGGGCGTATCTCGTATCTGTCCGGAGCTTGACGGGTTTTTATGGGTTTGCGATGCGCGGATTCATCATTCGATTATTACAGCGAGCAGCCCGCCACCTCCGATGTCACCGCGTTAACCTAACGACCCTTCAAGGCAGAATTTTAGGATTCGCCCGGCGCGACGCCGAGTCGTTTTGTCGGCAACGGGAAATTTTTTTTCCACCCCCTCCCCCCCCCCCCCCGAAAATGGCGTGCTCCCGGCTAGCGGCGCGTGAGTATCGCGTGCATCGTCCCCGGTTCCCTTCGTTACAACCATCCGAGTTTGCGAGCGACGATTAATCCGTCACGCGTACGCGTCTTTTCGTGAAAAATTCGCTTCATCCCGATCGCTCCCGGAGTAGCCGACGCGTCGCGATATTATCCCGCGGAATTAGCGGCGGTCATTTAAGGAATTGCCGTTTTCGAAACAGAACGAAAGCCGGGAACACGTTTGATGCATAGCCCTTGATGTTTCTTGAATATCAGCGCGCAACGATGACGCCCGTTGAAATTCGAGGCGTCAAAGTAGTCACGCGTGACGCGCCAAAATTTTAACAAAAATTGTCAGCGCCGTCTGGCCGGGTGTGCGTGTCCGTGCGCGCGCGAAAAAATTTCAAGACAAATTTCCGCTAAATACTCGTCACCGTCAGCGCCCGGCTGCCGGCGGGAAGCGATTTTTCGTGCGGATTCGGCGCACCGGGAGCGGGAACGGCGGGAAAGCCCCGGGCTCCTCGGCCGTTTCTTCCGCCGCTGACGCCCAGAATCCGCAGCTAATGATCACCCCGACGCGCGGATACATTTTTTTCGCCCCCGACAAGTACAGCGCGGAACAGAAAAAAAATATTTGATCATCCCCGAAGCACCGGGAGTGCACTCGATATCCAATTCAGTTGATATTCAAGTGCTGCGCGTGTTTCCACATTTTGATTTCTGTGTAACAGAGTACCTACGTACGCCTATATTTATTGTCTGCAAAGACAACAAATATTTTTTTCGAAATCGCCCCGCTCGTATCCAGAAAAAATCTATCAACGACCATCACTTCTGCCCTTCTCCCCCCTTCCGCCCCTTCCGCCCCCGCGGTTACTGCCGTACCCCCTTTTCTCCCCCGCCCCCGCCGGGCTGTCTCGCTCCCGCCGCCGTCGAACGACGTCGACATAATCGACGTGAATCGCAATGAAATCCTTTTTTCTCCCGTTTGTTTCTCGACGGGTGGTGCCCGATCGGCCGACCTCGGCCTCGGATAATTGTCGCCCCGATATCGGGGCGACAAGACACGGCCGCGTGACGTGCCGTGTGCCGAAGTTTCCTCGTAACGGTCTAGGGTAAAAGGGCCGCGATTGTCACGAAGAGCCGCATGGAAATCCGATGCGCCGGAGCATCGACGATGCGATTCAGACGCAGGCGGGCGGGCAGGCAACCGAGTACAGGTAGGAGGTCTACCCTCCTGCTCCCCTTTCCGCTCTTTCTCTCTCTTTCCGATCCCCTCTCGTCTCCCGGCGCGCTCACGTCCCCGCCTCTGCGCGCCGCTCTTATATGCGCGCGGGCTCGGGCGCGCGCGAAAGTGTGCCAAAAACCCCTTTGTAGCGATCGGAAGAATGGAGGCATTGTTTGCTCACTTGTGAATCGGCTCTAATGGCAAAAGTATGTGAAATGATTGTGAATCGAGATTACATGCGCGAAAACAACGCCGGCCATCCTCGGCGCGCCTCATACCGCGCGCGTAACGTCTCCACCGCGCGCTCGCGTGTGCGTGTATGCGGGCGCGATGCTTTCACGCACGTGTGTGGAAAAAAGCGGCCGGGCGGGCGGACGGGCGGGCGCGGGAGGACGTAGATATTTTTTTACGCGCAACGAGAGAGTGCAGGGAGAGACATGCATTCGACTGGCCGGGGGAGACGGGGGCGGGGGGGGGGGGCGGGGGCGGTAGGGGCGACGGCCGGGAGAACAGGGGGCGCGGATGAGTGGCGAGGGCGGTTCGCGGGGGTGCAGGGACGCAGGGGGCGGCGGCGAGGGGTGCGCGCGGAGGAGGTGGCGCGGGTGGTCCACCCTTTGCCGTCGATTTTTCGGGGCTTTTTTTTACGGGCGACGGCCCTCGCTTGCCTGGATGAACGAACACGGGGAGGAACATCAATAATCTACAATCAAACTGCAGATAAAGCTACGCCGATCGCCCTTTTGTGAATGTTTCAATAAGAATCGACGTGACGGACAACTTCCTGCCTGAATGCGGACGCGCTCTTATGCGCGCGCGTCACCTTACGCAGAACGATCTTGTCAAGCCCGGTAAACGGTCCACCGAAAATTAATGAAGACAAATCGTCGCGCGCGTGGCGGAACAGAGGAACGGAGAGCGGGACGGGCGGGAGGCCGAGCGGCCGAGGGTGGACGGCCGGGCCGCGCGCGCACCTACAATGCGGACGATATTTATTACGACGCGTTACGTAATTACGCCGTAAATACGCGTTCATTTGGGAGCGCGCGAAAAATCGTCCGTTAGCGCGCGATACGCGTTGACGCAAATAAAAATTACATTACTTGTGTACAACGTACGTTTGCCCGGCCGCACTTACTCGCCCGTTTTCGTTACGAGGCGCCGGGGCTGTTTTGTACCACCACGTTCGCGTAACGCCGGTCCCGCTCATTCGTACGGAAGTCGACCGCCTGAATTGCGAGTTCCGAGATAATTATGCGTCGCACCGGCACAGCCGCGCGACGCGCGCGAATAAATCCCGATTGAGGGGCAGGTGAGCGCGATTGCCGCGTCGGCTGGTTTGCGTTCGATCCGTGCCGATCGAAAATAATGCGGCCCGATAATTGCAATCGATATTCGATTCGTAAGCACGGTCAATAAGAGATCCCTGCGTTCTTCTCATTACACGCAGCGTTTGCTGCCATCCCCCCGCGCGTGGCGAATCCGTTCGGCGGCGTATTGGCACGTTAATGTCGAGCCTTCTTATTGCAAATGCATGACGCTTATTCACGAGCGACTGTATTCGCGAGGACGAACTTAAGAGGGGAGCCTGCTCTAGAACGCTGACAATAAGGTATATTTTACGAATTGTTTTCGGAGAAACTATACAGCGGATCATTATAAAACTTTGATGCATTTATTAGTACATGTTTAAAGATAAAAAAATTATTTTTCGATTTGAATATATCGCTTGTAGAGGTCGTCCTGGAGAAATCTTAGTGCAGCCGCGTCGCCGGCATTGCAAATTGGTGAGCATTCTCCTGCCTCCAAATTTCGTCTAAACTGAAAAATTGAAATATGTTCTCGTTATTTATGAATTTCCATCGTCGATGAACCAAAGAGAGAAGAAAAAAGTTGAAAAGTGCCAAAATGGTGGAGCTTAGAACACAAAAGTACGATTTTTAGGCAAAGTTGTTGAACTTTTTCATGCAAAAGTAATTGTTTAACTTAATGTTTTTATGAATATTAAAGGTTCATCGACGATCGGAATTCATAAATAACGAGAAAATATTTCAATTTTTCAGTTTGGATGAAATTTGGAGGCGGGAGAATGCTCACCAATTTACAATGCCGGCTGCACTAAGATGCCTCCAGGACGACCTCTACAGGCGATATATTGAAATCAAAAAATAATTTTTTTATCTTTAAACATGTACTAATAAATGCATCAAAGTTTTATAATGATCCGCTGTATAGTTTCTCCAAAACAATTCGTCAAATTATACCTTATTTCAACGTTCTAAAGCAGGCTCCCCCTTAACGCTGCGCTGCGAACGGCGAATGTAATGATGATACTCGTAATGCACGCGAAGAAAAAAGTTGAAAAGTGCCAAAATGGTGGAGCTTAGAACACAAAAGTACGATTTTTAGGCAAAGTTTTTGAACTTTTTCATGCAAAAGTAATTGTTTAACTTAATGTTTTTATGAATATTAAAAGTTCATCGACGATGGGAGTTCATAAATAACGAGAAAATATTTCAATTTATCAGTTTGGATGAAATTGGAGGCGGGAGAATGCTCACGAATTTACAATGCCGGCTGCACTAAGATGCCTCCAGGACGACCTCTACAGGCGATATATTCAAATCAAAAAATAATTTTTTTATCTTTAAACATTTACTAATAAATGCATCAAAGTTTCATAATGATCCGCTGTATAGTTTCTCCAAAACAATTCGTCAAATTATACCTTATTTCAACGTTCTAAAGCAGGCTCCCCCTTAACGCTGCGCTGCGAACGGCGAATGTAATGATGATACTCGTAATGCACGCGAAGAAAAAAGTTGAAAAGTACCAAAATGGTGGAGCTTAGAACACAAAAGTAGGATTTTTAGGCAAAGTTTTTGAACTTTTTCATGCAAAAGTAATTGTTTAACTTAATGTTTTTATGAATATTAAAGGTTCATCGACGATGGGAATTCATAAATAACGAGAAAATATTTCAATTTTTCAGTTTGGATGAAATTTGGGGGCGGGAGAATGCTCACCAATTTACAATGCCGGCTGCACTAAGATGCCTCCAGGACGACCTCTACGGGCGATATATTCAAATCAAAAAATAATTTTTTTATCTTTAAACATGTACTAATAAATGCATCAAAGTTTTATAATGATCCGCTGTATAGTAAATTCGTAAAATTATACCTTGTTTTCAGCGTTCTAAAGCAGGCTCCCTCCTTAACGCTGCGCTGCGAACGGCGAATGTAATGATGATACTCGTAATGCACGCGAAGAAAAAAGTTGAAAAGTGCCAAAATGGTGGAGCTTAGAACACAAAAGTACGATTTTTAGGCAAAGTTTTTGAACTTTTTCATGCAAAAGTAATTGTTTAACTTAATGTTTTTATGAATATTAAAGGTTCATCGACGATGGGAGTTCATAAATAACGAGAAAATATTTCAATTTATCAGTTTGGATGAAATTTGGAGGCGGGAGAATGCTCACCAATTTACAATAAGATGCCTCCAGGACGACCTCTACAGGCGATATATTCAAATCAAAAAATAATTTTTTTATCTTTAAACATTTACTAATAAGTGCATCAAAGTTTTATAATGATCCGCTGTACAGTTTCTCCAAAAGAATTCGTCAAATTATACCTTGTTTTCAACGTTCTAAAGCAGGCTCCCCCTTAACGCTGCGCTGCGAACGGCGAATGTAATGATGATACTCGTAATGCACGCGAAGAAAAAAGTTGAAAAGTGCCAAAATGGTGGAGCTTAGAACACAAAAGTACGATTTTTAGGCAAAGTTTTTGAACTTTTTCATGCAAAAGTAATTGTTTAACTTAATGTTTTTATGAATATTAAAGGTTCATCGACGATGGGAGTTCATAAATAACGAGAAAATATTTCAATTTTTCAGTTTGGATGAAATTTGGAGACAGGAGAATGCTCACGAATTTACAATGCCGGCTGCACTAAGATGCCTCCAGGACGACCTCTACAGGCGATATATTCAAATCAAAAAATAATTTTTTTATCTTTAAACATGTACTAATAAATGCATCAAAGTTTTATAATGATCCGCTGTATAGTAAATTCGTCAAATTATACCTTGTTTTCAGCGTTCTAAAGCAGGCTCCCCCTTAACGCTGCGCTGCGAACGGCGAATGTAATGATGATACTCATAATGCACGCGAAGAAAAAAGTTGAAAAGTGCCAAAATGGTGGAGCTTAGAACACAAAAGTAGGAGTTTTAGGCAAAGTTTTTGAACTCTTTCATGCAAAAGTAATTGTTTAACTTAATGTTTTTATGATTATTAAAGGTTCATCGACGATGGGAATTCATAAATAACGAGAAAATATTTCAATTTTTCAGTTTGGATGAAATTTGGGGGCGGGAGAATGCTCACCAATTTACAATGCCGGCTGCACTAAGATGCCTCCAGGACGACCTCTACGGGCGATATATTCAAATCAAAAAATAATTTTTTTATCTTTAAACATTTACTAATAAATGCATCAAAGTTTTATAATGATCCGCCGTATAGTAAATTCGTCAAATTATACCTTATTTCAACGTTCTAAAGCAGGCTCCCCCTTAACGCTGCGCTGCGAACGGCGAATGTAATGATGATACTCGTAATGCACGCGAAGAAAAAAGTTGAAAAGTGCCAAAATGGTGGAGCTTAGAACACAAAAGTACGATTTTTAGGCCAAGTGTTTGAACTGTTTCATGCAAAAGTAATTGTTTAACTTAATGTTTTTATGAATATTAAAGGTTCATCGACGATGAGAATTCATAAGTAACGAGAAAATATTTCAATTTTTCAGTTTGGATGAAATTTGGAGGCGGGAGAATGCTCACGAATTTACAATGCCGGCTGCACTAAGATGCCTCCAGGACGACCTCTACAGGCGATATATTGAAATAAAAAAATAATTTTTTTATCTTTAAACATGCACTAATAAATGCATCAAAGTTTTATAATGATCCGCTGTACAGTTTCTCCAAAACAAGTCGTCAAATTATACCTTATTTTCAACGTTCTAAAGCAGGCTTCCCCTTTAATGGAAACACGAGCCACGCGTGTTTCACGGGTCGCGCGTTTCCTCGCCGCGTAGCGGCCGAACGGACCGAGCGGAAGTCGTATATAAAATTTCTTCATTTAAATCAAGCCCGACGGAAGGGAGCGTGTACGTTGAACTGCCCTCGTTGGGATCACCACTCGTCGATTATTGAAGCCTTGTTAATCAGTACACCGAACTTTTGCCAAGATGCATGATAGTCTGCACATTTCTACAAATTCGATCGCAATTATAGCATAAGTAAGACACGGCGACGTGTAAATCGGACAATGGGTGATCGATATGACGGCGAGGGGAGGGCGACGGTCAGCACGTGAGGCCAACAAGCTGAGGGAGACGCGAAGAAGTATAACTAGGACGTCCGCCTCACGAGTCATCACTGTCCCCTTAGTTATACGACCGTGTGACTATAAAGTCGCGCAACAAAGTGCCGGTGAGTCCCTTCGCCTTGCCTCGCAAACCGCGCGACGAGAAGTCGACGAGGCGGAGGTGGAGCCCGGCTGCACGTTGCGACGTTAAGTGCAAGGATATCACTACTAAAATCGGCCGTAAAGCAGATATACCGTCTCTCCCCCGGCCGCGGTGCTGCAAACTACATTTACATTTCGATATACGGCTCGATAAAAATGTCACATCTCCTACTGCTTCGTAACCGAACTGTCACCCCGCCGGAGGTCGACTGCGCGCGGAGGGAGGATAGGGGTGCACGAACGAGCGCGGAGTTTCCGTCGTGTAACATGAATCTTGAGGATATTTTACGACGCGCGCTTCAGCTATGATTCTCATAATAAATCTGCATTAGGTTTACGCCGAGAATAGAGAGAATACAGAGAGAAGCCCCGCTCTCCTGAATTCTACCTCGAGGAATGTTTCGGATTGCGGCTCTTACGCACCGTAATGCGTACATTTCATCCCTCGAAGACAGCGAAGCGTCAGCTTGTAACGGAAGTGTCGCATCTCGCAGGAAATCACGATTGAAGGGAATCGAATCGTATCGACGTTACACTTGATCATCTCGATATTTAATGACGTCCATGTCTCAACTATTGCATTGATGGATCACGCACCGTTATCAGTGAATAATAATAATGTTCAACGACACGCATCTGGGTTCAAAAAGGATCCGATCACGAAGACGATAGTCTCTCCCCCTCTGGTTTCCTCAGTGTTCTCCGCGGAGCGAATCGGAATTTGCACAGCGTCGGCTCCGCAATCTTGAAAGTTTCAGATCCTTTTACTTCCCCCGTCCCCAACCTCGTCCCGTCTCATCCCCCGGCGTTCATTCGAGTCCGTTTTGCCGCCCTCCGAGGCCGGGCTCTTCGCAAATAATGTATAGGAATTGCGAGGCTCATCTACATAAGTAATACCGCGTTAAGGAAAGCACCAAAGGCGCCGGGGGTAAAAGGTGGCGAAGCGGGGGTGGTGAGAACGGTACGTACGGCTGAAACGAAGAAGAAGAGGAGGAAGAAAGAGGGGAACGGGCACGACGAGAGAGCGGGCAAAGGGTTCCTCGCATTAATTGTGCTGAGAAGAGATAAGGAACACAATGTTTGTTAACTTCCACGAGATGTATAAGACGACTAAAGCGATCCGCTTTGTGGCGGCTCGTTTTCCCCCGGCGGGGAGAAACAAAGGGCGGATTAACGGCCGATCGATAATTATTATGCGAATTTGTTGCACACGCGTCTCATTGAACAGCTTGGGCGGTCATTAAGCATTTTACGAGACCGCGTCGGAGGAGAAAACGATACCGTGAGAATTACGAAACAATTGGCGCGTAAGACGCAAGGCGGAGTGTGCTTGAATCGTTTTTTTTTTCAAAAGTGCTTCCCTCTAAAGATGAAAGGTCGACTCTGATTGTTCGTATCCTATGCGAAAGTAATGTGTGGTAAATGATATACGTTAACCGGTAGAAACATGAGACATCTGTGTACCTGTGTATATCACTCGACACAGAGGTCTCGATACTGTCGATGCACAGTAAAAAATAAAATGTTAATTTTAACATTTTTGGCATGTCCCAGAAAGTCCACTCTAAATTTTAAGTTAAAGTAACTCATTCGTCATGTGTTACTTCTTGACAAACTAGAAATGTTAAGAAATTAATATAATACTTTACATTTATTTTTGTTATTGTAACTTTAAGTGTGATAAAAAATAACGTACAAAGTAATTGAAAACTACATGGAAGAGAAGTTACAATGACTTATCAGAAAAGTTGATAGAACATTTTCGTTCGTACAATATGAACATTTACTTTTTATGTTATATTAACACACGATAGTAATTATTTCAACTTAAATTATTTTTGATAGAAACATTTAATTTTAGTAAATTTGATTATTTTATACGTCAAAGTTCATGATTATTTGAAGGTTTACTTTAACTTCTTTTAGAATGTTAAACTGACTTTGTGACATGTTGATTGTTTAAAATTATTGTTAAAAGCATTTGAAATAATATTCCATTTCTAAGAGACATACACAAAATGTTAAGCTATGAAGTTAACATATAAAATTGTTATAAAAATAATAACATATCAGTTGTATGTTAATTTTACATTGAAGTAGTAATCAAAACATGGCAACACAAGAAAATTTTAACATATGGACGCACAATTTTTAACGGTGTATTGAAATGTGCCACGTCTCATATGCCTTGCCTTTTACACAGTAAAAAATAAAATATTAATTTTAACATTTTTGGCATGTCCCAGAAAGTCCACTCTAAATTTTAAGTTAAAGTAACTCATTCGTCATGTGTTACTCCTTGACAAACTAGAAATGTTAAGTAATTAACACAATACTTTACATTTATTTTTGTTATTGTAACTTTAAGTGTGATAAAAAATAACATACAAAGTAATTGAAAACTACATGGAAGAGAAGTTACAATGACTCATCGGAAAAGTTGATAGAACATTTTCGTTCGTACAATATGAACATTTACTTTTTATGTTATATTAACACACGATAGTAATTATTTCAACTTAAATTATTTTTGATAGAAACATTTAATTTTAGTAAATTTGATTATTTTATACGTCAAAGTTCATGATTATTTGAAGATTTACTTTAACTTCTTTTATAATGTTAAACTGACTTTGTGACATGTTGATTGTTTAAAATTATTGTATTAAAAGCATTTGAAATAATATTCCATTTCTAAGAGACATACACAAAATGTTAAGTTATGAAGTTAACTTATAAAAATAATAACATATCAGTTGTATGTTAATTTTACATTGAAGTAGTAATCAAAACATGGCAACACAAGAAAATTTTAACATATGGACGCACAATTTTTAACGGTGTATTGAAATGTGCCACGTCTCATATGCCTTGCCTTTTACACAGTAAAAAATAAAATATTAATTTTAACATTTTTGGCATGTCCCAGAAAGTCCACTCTAAATTTTAAGTCAAAGTAACTCATTCGTCATGTGTTACTCCTTGACAAACTAGAAATGTTAAGTAATTAACACAATACTTTACATTTATTTTTGTTATTGTAACTTTAAGTGTGATAAAAAATAACATACAAAGTAATTGAAAACTACATGGAAGAGAAGTTACAATGACTCATCGGAAAAGTTGATAGAACATTTTCGTTCGTACAATATGAACATTTACTTTTTATGTTATATTAACACACGATAGTAATTATTTCAACTTAAATTATTTTTGATAGAAACATTTAATTTTAGTAAATTTGATTATTTTATATGTCAAAGTTCATGATTATTTGAAGGTTTACTTTAACTTCTTTTAGAATGTTAAACTGACTTTGTGACATGTTGATTGTTTAAAATTATTGTTAAAAGCATTTGAAATAATATTCCATTTCTAAGAGACATACACAAAATGTTAAGTTATGAAGTTAACTTATAAAAATAATAACATATCAGTTGTATGTTAATTTTACATTGAAGTAGTAATCAAAACATGGCAACACAAGAAAATTTTAACATATGGACGCACAATTTTTAACGGTGTATTGAAATGTGCCACGTCTCATATGCCTTGCCTTTTACACAGTAAAAAATAAAATATTAATTTTAACATTTTTGGCATGTCCCAGAAAGTCCACTCTAAATTTTAAGTCAAAGTAACTCATTCGTCATGTGTTACTCCTTGACAAACTAGAAATGTTAAGTAATTAACACAATACTTTACATTTATTTTTGTTATTGTAACTTTAAGTGTGATGTAAAAATAACGTACAAAGTAATTGAAAACTACATGGAAGAGAAGTTACAATGACTCATCGGAAAAGTTGATAGAACATTTTCGTTCGTACAATATGAACATTTACTTTTTATGTTATATTAACACACGATAGTAATTATTTCAACTTAAATTATTTTTGATAGAAACATTTAATTTTAGTAAATTTGATTATTTTATATGTCAAAGTTCATGATTATTTGAAGGTTTACTTTAACTTCTTTTAGAATGTTAAACTGACTTTGTGACATGTTGATTGTTTAAAATTATTGTTAAAAGCATTTGAAATAATATTCCATTTCTAAGAGACATACACAAAATGTTAAGTTATGAAGTTTACTTATAAAAATAATAACATATCAGTTGTATGTTAATTTTACATTGAAGTAGTAATCAAAACGTGGCAACACAAGAAAATTTTAACACATGGACGCACAATTTTTAACGGTGTGTACTGACAATCATTTCATGGCAAAAGCACTTTACGCGAAAAGATAATCGCGGAAAGTGGAATGATCCTCTTCACGATTCTTTTACGGATCTGAACTCTCATGAAATCGCCCACAGGCCGCGACAAAGAACTCATTGAAAAATCGTGAATCATCGCTCTCATTCTGCCGTTAACCGGGCGATGACGATGCCGCGTTAAGGGTTGTTGGAATGGAAGGTGGTCCAACGCGCGAAGCCGCGGGGGTTACGAGAGAGGCAGAAGGGCGAGGGCAGAAGCAGGAGAAAAGATGGAAGAAGGAGAGAGAAAATGAGGAGGAGAGAGAAAGAGAGCCACCGGTACCCCCTATTTATATTCCGGCTAACCCTCCTCATCAACGGCGTTCATCTTTCCTATTAAAGTAGTAATTTAGCAGGAAATTAAGCCACGCACTCGCTCCTCGCGGCGTGGCACTTGCTCCACTCTCTGTGGCATCCGTCTCTCACCCTCTCTCTCCTTCGCTCTGTCTTTGTTCGTCTATCATCGATTCTCTCGGTCCGCTTTCTCCGTCTCGCCTGCACGACGCTCGCTTGATCGAGGCCTCTTCTCTTCGGATGTCTCTTTTTATCAGCTCCATTGCTCGCATTCTCCCTCTCTTGCTCCACCATCCGCTCCTTTCTGTAGCCTCTCTTTCTCCTTCTCGCTCTTTCTTACGTGCGTTCTTCTCGATCTCGCGTTCCTGGCGCGGAAGGAAGAAGGAGTATTCATTGTCCTGTGCTTTTTGTCTCATAAATTAACACTCTTCTCATTAGTCGTTAATATTTGACAGCCGGAGAATTACGGCCTCGGCGCAAGTGGTAAAATGCGAGCAAGTATGCGAACTCGTATGGCGAGGTTCGCTTATGATTAGACACGCGCGTATCGTATTATGGTTCCGCACAAAGAGCCTGATGGATAATTATGGGCTGTCGTCGAGGCCTGCGATGGGAACATTTCGCTGTCGATCTTATTCCTCGGCGACAGGCTGGCGGATATCCCCTATAGACGCATAGGCGCAGCGAGCAGCTTGATGGAATATCGCAGAAAACTTTAACGAGGTTTCGTTAAAAATCGGGGAGAGGGCAAAATTGGGCAGAACCTCACGACCGTATCTCTCCTTCGAGAAAATTTCCTGACGCGCAACGCCCGACGTCGCTGCGCTGCAGACAAATTGTTATCTTACGCGAAGGAACGATCCGCGAAACCGTTGCTGACGGAAATGTTCAGTCGTGCATCAACGATGTCACTGTTTGCAATGTTCGGGAGAATAAACGGCGGCCAGGCTCGCACCGCGTCGCGAACGTCGGTAAAGAATATTTTAATTGCCGCTCGACTCGTGAATTTCGTGCTCATATTCGACGTTCGACTGATTTAAGCCGTACAGCCGAGGGGTTGCTAGCATTCAGTGAGACAAAGAACAAAAGCGCGAGTAGGGGCTGCCGATGGTTTGGGAACTCGGGCGGATGCACAGGGTGGGTTGATCCTCGTATGAAGGGCTGTCAAAAACCTAATGAGAGGTGTGACTGCACATGTTCGCAAGCCTCGCTCGCTCTGTTTCTCTCTCTTTGTTGCCTTCCATCTCCCGCGATTACTCAGATTTTCGAACGAAATTAAAATTCAAAGATGTGATTCATCGGGCGCGCAAATGGAAAGAGCTCGGCGATACCAAAGTGCTTTCTCAGGCGGAAATTGCATGTAGAAAAATATATCTGTGTAGCCTTTCTTTTTCCTTCTCACGCGAAGAAAAGGTACTCAAATTCAATAATCAGCGAAATGCCGGAGCAGTATATCAAGCAGATAAAACACTGAGCTTTTCTGAACTTTTCTGGGTCTTTGAATATAATTTGCAGAGAGCATAATGCATTTATGTTTGATGTAATCATTATTAAATAGTTTTTACAACAAATTCCACACACACTGTTGGAAATATCGGGGACAAAATAATGGGCGATTTACTGACCAATATGCGCCAATCTTCTCATGACTTGGACGATTAGACGGCCAATATATATTAAAAGAACTAAATAAAGCAAACATGCAGAATACATTTTTCTTCTCGTATTACAGCCGGTTTTATTGACGCTCTGCATCCACGTGAACAAGATTCGGTCCAGTGGCTTCTGCACGTAGCCTACGGATTTGTTTTATATTAATACACAATATCAGAGAGGATTTGGTGTGCTGAACATCCATTCTTAGCAATATCAGTCGGTAAAATAAATTGTCATGGACTATACGTATTTTGAATTATATTCCACCAGAATAGATGTACAATACATCTACTTTTGACGTACATATAAAGGTAAAACGAAGCTGTAAGTTATTGACGAGCTTTTCGTGCGTCACAATTATTATGAACGTTATATGCGCATAGAACCGATAAATTTTATTCTACGTTTATATCCGTTTCTACTCCCTGTCTTTCTCGTCGTTTTAGTTTTATTAATGGTGCGATGGAAAAAATAACAAGAATCTCTTGACACCTCTACCGCAAGAAAATGTTCGTTACTTGAACTGGCTAAGCTATGCTCCAATATTTTCCCAACAGATTTGTCCAAAATCTTTTCCTATCAGTCATGTATCAAGAAATGCATCGTGACCTCGCTGTCCGACTCGCGTTCGGCGCGACCATGAAGGGGTTTCGCACGGTACACCGTTAAAAATTGTGCGTCCATATGTTAAAATGTCTTGTGTTGCCATGTTTTGATTACTACTTCAATGTAAAATTAACATACAACTGATATGTTATTATTTTTATAAGTTAACTTCATAACTTAACATTTTGTGGATGTCTCTTAGAAATGGAATATTATTTCAAATGCTTTTAACAATAATTTTAAACAATCAACATGTCACAAAGTCAGTTTAACATTCTAAAAGAAGTTAAAGTAAATCTTCAAATAATCATGAACTTTGACATATAAAATAATCAAATTTACTAAAATTAAATGTTTCTATCAAAAATAATTTAAGTTGAAATAATTACTATCGTGTGTTAATATAACATAAAAAGTAAATGTTCATATTGTACGAACGAAAATGTTCTATCAACTTTTCTGATAAGTCATTGTAACTTCTCTTCCATGTAGTTTTCAATTACTTTGTATGTTATTTTTTATCACACTTAAAGTTACAATAACAAAAATAAATGTTAAGTATTGTGTTAATTACTTAACATTTCTAGTTTGTCAAGAAGTAACATATGACGAATGAGTTACTTTGACTTAAAATTTAGAGTGGACTTTCTGGGACATGCCAAAAATGTTAAAATTAATATTTTATTTTTTACTGTGTAAAAGGCAAGGCATATGAGACGTGGCACATTTCAATACACCGTTAAAAATTGTGCGTCCATATGTTAAAAGTTTCTTGTGTCGCCATGTTTTGATTACTACTTCAATGTAAAATTAACATACAACTGATATGTTATTATTTTTATAACAATTTTATGTTAACTTCATAACTTAACATTTTGTGTATGTCTCTTAGAAATGGAATATTATTTCAAATGCTTTTAACAATAATTTTAAACAATCAACATGTCACAAAGTCAGTTTAACATTCTAAAAGAAGTTAAAGTAAATCTTCAAATAATCATGAACTTTGACATATAAAATAATCAAATTTACTAAACTTAAATGTTTCTATCAAAAATAATTTAAGTTGAAATAATTACTATCGTGTGTTAATATAACATAAAAAGTAAATGTTCATATTGTACGAACGAAAATGTTCTATCAACTTTTCCGATGAGTCATTGTAACTTCTCTTCCATGTAGTTTTCAATTACTTTGTACGTTATTTTTACATCACACTTAAAGTTACAATAACAAAAATAAATGTAAAGTATTATATTAATTTCTTAACATTTCTAGTTTGTCAAGAAGTAACACATGACGAATGAGTTACTTTAACTTAAAATTTAGAGTGGACTTTCTGGGACATGCCAAAAATGTTAAAATTAACATTTTATTTTTTACTGTGTAAAAGGCAAGGCATATGAGACGTGGCACATTTCAATACACCGTTAAAAATTGTGCGTCCATATGTTAAAAGTTTCTTGTGTCGCCATGTTTTGATTACTACTTCAATGTAAAATTAACATACAACTGATATGTTATTATTTTTATAAGTTAACTTCATAACTTAACATTTTGTGGATGTCTCTTAGAAATGGAATATTATTTCAAATGCTTTTAACAATAATTTTAAACAATCAACATGTCAGAATGTCAGTTTAACATTCTAAAAGAAGTTAAAGTAAATCTTCAAATAATCATGAACTTTGACATATAAAATAATCAAATTTACTAAAATTAAATGTTTCTATCAAAAATAATTTAAGTTGAAATAATTACTATCGTGTGTTAATATAACATAAAAAGTAAATGTTCATATCGTACGAACGAAAATGTTCTATCAACTTTTCCGATGAGTCATTGTAACTTCTCTTCCATGTAGTTTTCAATTACTTTGTATGTTATTTTTTATCACACTTAAAGTTACAATAACAAAAATAAATGTTAAGTATTGTGTTAATTACTTAACATTTCTAGTTTGTCAAGAAGTAACATATGACGAATGAGTTACTTTGACTTAAAATTTAGAGTGGACTTTCTGGGACATGCAAAAAATGTTTAAATTAACAATCAATTTTTTACTGTGTAAAAGGCAAGGCATATGAGACGTGGCACATTTCAATACACCGTTAAAAATTGTGCGTCCATATGTTAAAAGTTTCTTGTGTCGCCATGTTTTGATTACTACTTCAATGTAAAATTAACATACAACTGATATGTTATTATTTTTATAAGTTAACTTCATAACTTAACATTTTGTGGATGTCTCTTAGAAATGGAATATTATTTCAAATGCTTTTAACAATAATTTTAAACAATCAACATGTCACAATGTCAGTTTAACATTCTAAAAGAAGTTAAAGTAAATCTTCAAATAATCATGAACTTTGACATATAAAATAATCAAATTTACTAAAATTAAATGTTTCTATCAAAAATAATTTAAGTTGAAATAATTACTATCGTGTGTTAATATAACATAAAAAGTAAATGTTCATATCGTACGAACGAAAATGTTCTATCAACTTTTCCGATGAGTCATTGTAACTTCTCTTCCATGTAGTTTTCAATTACTTTGTATGTTATTTTTTATCACACTTAAAGTTACAATAACAAAAATTAATGTTAAGTATTGTGTTAATTACTTAACATTTCTAGTTTGTCAAGAAGTAACACATGACGAATGAGTTAGTTTAACTTAAAATTTAGAGTGGACTTTCTGGGACATGCCAAAAATGTTAAAATTAACATTTTATTTTTTACTGTGTAGTCATCCAGTCATTCAGTCAGTTAGCCGAGCGCGCACCCTCCCGCGAATCCGCTTCGCGTATCTCGCTGTCGGATTCACGAATTCGCGCGGTGCCTATTCCAAATCACAGCACGCCATGGGGTGCAGACAGAGCGAGCAGGGACAGGGAGGAGGAAAGAGGGAGAAAGAAGAGGCGAAGGAAGCAGGGTTGAGAGGCGCGCGGAGGGGTCTCCCCATAAAACAATGCTCCCACATCTGTCAGCCTCTTCTACCTCCTCTCCCCCTTGGTAGCCGCCCCTTCAAGCCCCTAATTATACTACCACCCCCTTACTCCCGAACCGCCATCGCGTACGACTGTGTTATGCGTCCGGGCCACTTGGGCACGCACGGGACGCAGGGGAGATGCCCTTGTAAAACGACAGCGAACAACGGTCAAGACGCGAGCATAAACCTTTTTCCGTGACATCTGCGACCCCCGGTTGACGGGGTGTAGAGGCGAAGAGGAGAGAAAGGGCTCGCCAAGAGATGCACTCGAGACACCGCCGACGCTCGCGAGAACCTACCGAAAATCGAAGAAACGCAGGCTAATGCGCGCGTGTATCCCACCTTTTTTTACTTCTTTTTTTTGCCAAAACGCACGGGGGGTCGGAGGGGGGAGGAGGGGGGCAGCGCGCTCCGCGAGTATCGATTTCGTATTTTTATATTTTTTAATGCGCCGCTGTTGCCAACACAATTTTCGCCGTCGCCGCTGGTTAAAGAGCCATCAATGCGAGAAGCGAATTTTTGCCGAATAATTTGTCGAAGGTCGAACGCGCATTTAATTAATTCGCTATTTACGACTGCGCTAAAAAAAAGGAGAAAAAAATGCACGGGATGGATATATAGGACAGAGCAATTTGTTCGTCGCGTCGCGTCATGTCGGACCGCGCGTACGGGTATAATGATCCCGGCGGGCGAAGTACAGAATATTGCGAGAGTTCATCGTTTGCAGTAGACGCCTATCGAACAAGACGGCGGAGGCTTTAGGCGCGGAATTACAAATCGATCGAATCGAAGGGGTTCCCTGCGAGAGCGCTGCGCACAGAAATTAACATCGTGTTTTTAATGCCGGGGATAATTGTAAGGGTGGGATTATACGAGGGCTGCGCCAGCGGGGGCACCCTCCGTCGTGTCACAGCGGCTCTCACCCTAACTCCGGAACGATGACGAATGAGACCTCGCGACGAGCGGACGAATGCTAATGTCGAAGAGGATCATAATTTGCATTTTAAACATACTCGAGCCGCCCGCTATCTTTCTCTCTCTCTTCTTGGCCCTTTCTCGAGCTCGCCACCGCGACCTATCGAGACTCTAATTATCTTCAAATAAAAGTTGACGTCGTAAAGCCGCAGATACTAAATCGACCGCGTGGAGATCCAAAGACGTGCGTTCGCCAAGTCTGAACTCGACGTTAATCGCTCGTGTAGCGTTTCCGGTTTGATTAAAAATTCGAGATTACACACTGAGTCGGGCGAAGCACCACTGGCGCGCTCTAAGGTGACTCACGACTACTCAGCGGTTCAACTGCGCGTGAACCCTCGATTCGACAACTCAGCCGTGCTCGTCGCGTGCACCGCGAAAATCAGTTCCAGCATCGTAAACTGGGTCTATGAATAAATCGATGTCGGTCGATACGATTAATCTCGCGCAACTGTCCTCGCGAGGCTGGCGCTGCTACGCGACCGCAGTTCGTAGCATCTATTGGGTCATTAAGTATGAAACTTTACAAATGTAAAAGCGCCATCTTTAACATTTGTTATCTCAAATTTGGCGCCAGACGTCAGTATCAGGTTAGGTTAGTGTGATAGATGTATGTTCGCTCTTCAAATGTCATATTTGTTTCTTCAAATATCTTCATTAGTTTTATTGGTCGATTCTTTTTTATAGAACTATGGAAAAGTCCAAAATTCGTGTGATTTATGAATATGAGTTCCGCCGTGGAACCACGGTGTCGGAGACAGCTCGTAATATCAACGCTGTATTTGGTGAAGGTTCAACTACTAAAGCAACGGTGGGCAATTGGTTCAAAAACTTCAGAGATGCAGATTTCAGCCTCGCCAATGAGCCACGTGGAAGACCAAAGACGAAGGTGGATAATGATCACTTGAGAGCCGTAGTAGAGTCCGATCCATCTCAAAGTACACGTGAATTGGCATCGATATTCAATGTTTCCATACCCACCATATTGGTTCATTTAGCTGCAATTGGTAAGATAAAGAAGTTGGACAAATGGGTCCCGCACGAATTGACCAATGCGCAGCAGGCGCAACGTCTAGAGGCTTCCCTTTCTTTGCTTTCCCGTCACAAAAATGAATCTTTTTTTAATCGAATTGTGACCTGCGATGAAAAGTGGATACTCTACGACAATCGTAAACGCTCACATCAGTGGTCGAACGCTGATGAACCACCGAGACATCACGCGAAACCCAACATTACACAGAAGAAGCTTATGGTGACTGTTTGGTGGTCCAGGTCCAGGTGTTATCTACTACAACTTTATGAAACCTGGTACATCGATAACGGCTGAAGTATATTGCAAGCAACTGGACGAAATGATGCAACAACTTGCTATTAAACAACCGAAATCGGTCAATCGGTCAATCAGTCAATGCCAATCCTGTTGCATGATAATGCTCGATCGCACACTGCACGACTGACCGTGGCAAAGCTACAGGAGTTGGAATTGGAAACTCTCCGTCATCCACCATATTCACCAGATCTATCACCTACCGACTATCACTTCTTCCGAAATTTGGACAGCTTCTTGGTGGGGAAATTCTTCAATTCTCAACAGGCAGTCGAAACAGCCTTCCGCGACTTCATCGATTCCCGTACTCCTGGCTTCTATAGTAGAGGCATAGACCAACTACCACTAAAATGGCAGAAGTGTGTAGATAACATGGGCGCATACTTCGATTGAAAATAAATCATGTCCATGTGCCAAAAAATGCAAAAGTTTATGTTCTATTTGTAAAGTTTCATACTTAATGACCCAATATGTTCGCTCTTCAAATGTCATATTTGTTTCTTCAAATATCTTCATTAGTTTTATTGGTCGATTCTTTTTTATAGAACTATGGAAAAGTCCAAAATTCGTGTGATTTATGAATATGAGTTCCGCCGTGGAACCACAGGGTCGGAGACAGCTCGTAATATCAACGCTGTATTTGGTGAAGGTTCAACTACTAAAGCAACGGTGGGCAATTGGTTCAAAAACTTCAGAGATGGAGATTTCAGCCTCGCCAATGAGCCACGTGGAAGACCAAAGACGAAGGTGGATAATGATCACTTGAGAGCCGTAGTAGAGTCCGATCCATCTCAAAGTACACGTGAATTGGCATCGATATTCAATGTTTCCATACCCACCATATTGGTTCATTTAGCTGCAATTGGTAAGATAAAGAAGTTGGACAAATGGGTCCCGCACGAATTGACCAATGCGCAGCAGGCGCAACGTCTAGAGGCTTCCCTTTCTTTGCTTTCCCGTCACAAAAATGAATCTTTTTTTAATCGAATTGTGACCTGCGATGAAAAGTGGATACTCTACGACAATCGTAAACGCTCACATCAGTGGTCGAACGCTGATGAACCACCGAGACATCACGCGAAACCCAACATTACACAGAAGAAGCTTATGGTGACTGTTTGGTGGTCCAGGTCCAGGTGTTATCTACTACAACTTTATGAAACCTGGTACATCGATAACGGCTGAAGTATATTGCAAGCAACTGGACGAAATGATGCAACAACTTGCTATTAAACAACCGAAATCGGTCAATCGGTCAATGCCAATCCTGTTGCATGATAATGCTCGATCGCACACTGCACGACTGACCGTGGCAAAGCTACAGGAGTTGGAATTGGAAACTCTCCGTCATCCACCATATTCACCAGATCTATCACCTACCGACTATCACTTCTTCCGAAATTTGGACAGCTTCTTGGTGGGGAAATTCTTCAATTCTCAACAGGCAGTCGAAACAGCTTTCCGCGACTTCATCGATTCCCGTACTCGTGGCTTCTATAGTAGAAGCATAGACCAACTACCACTAAAATGGCAGAAGTGTGTAGATAACATGGGCGCATACTTCGATTGAAAATAAATCATGTCCATGTGCCAAAAAATGCAAAAGTTTATGTTCTATTTGTAAAGTTTCATACTTAATGACCCAATAAATAATAGCGCACCTCGCATTCGCGACGCGGCAAACGTCGTTGCAAAATGATTAGCAAAGTCGCGAAACGGCGAGTGGTCGGACGAAATCTGCAGCGACGTTCGCTTCCAGCCGGCTGCGCGCCGAATTACTTATTAATCATAAGCGCGGGCAATAATGCACTCCCTGTTTTCTTCTCCCCCGGTATACATTACTTTTACACGAGGTATCGAAATACGGAGCACCGATCCGCCACTCGAGGTACGAGCGAACACGTGCTCATCTATGCGCGTCGATTCGTTCGTGCGTTCGTTAAATCTCGGCACCGCGATACCTCGAGCTGATCTGCGCGTGTTGAGCCCGGATACCATTTTCACGTGGGGCGAAAATCAAAAACTGGGAAAAACACTGCTCCGCGCTCGCGCGCGCGACTGAATTCGTAATAATGACAAACGGCGTCTAAAGTGTTCAGAGTATGTTTGCATGTATGTACGCGGGAAACTGCCGCATTCGATGTAAGCCGCGCTGTACTCGTACATTCGTTAGGTTGCGGGTTTCAGATTAAGGGCTATGGCCGTAGAGAGGGTTACGGACAAGGGGGAAGCTGGACGGGGGTGGTGCTGGGAGCGCGGAGGGGGAGGGGTGCAGTAAATGTAAAAATATTGCTGAATCGGTGCAGATAACGGTTTCATATGGGGGCACTCCCTTTCTCTCTCTGCCTCTCATTTCCTCTCGTCCTTTCTCTTCCCCTCTGCTCTCTCTCTCTCTCTCTCTCTCTCTCTCTCTCTCTCTCTCTTCCCGCACGCCATCCTTCTCCACCCAGCCTCTCTTCCAACCCTCCCCCGACCCCGCGCGGCCCTCGCTGATACGGTGCGGGACTTGCTTTGAAAAAAATGTATCTCGACTCCGGGCGTAGTGATACGAAAACGTTTTGCATTTCAGCGAGCACGATGGCGAGCGCCGCTCGTTTCGCCGGTAACGAATCAAACGGATAACTTTCGACGGGCGCGAATCGTGCCGCGAAATTACCACCGCGACTTCGAGAAAAACATCCCGGACGCGCGCGCGCGCGCAGATCTCCCCTTCGCGGCGATGCAAAATCGCGGGTGGCATTTGCGCGAGGCGCCCGTTCATTATTTGAAGTGCGCCCGATGTTTTTAAACGCGCGTTGTCAGCGGGCGCAGACGCCCGCGCGCGGTTTTATTTCTTCCTGCCCGCACCCCGCGGCGAAATTTATTTACACTTCCCGAGTACGCCGGTTTCCCGTTCCTAATAACGAGAGCGCATAATGCCCGCGAAGCTCCCCGAGCTCCAGCTCGCGAAACGTACAGCGAAATTTGGAAACTTCACGTTCGATCAGCCGTCAGCGCCCGTGGGGGCGCATCGGTATTATTTAAACAGCGAGAAATGTATTAGGGTGTGATTTAGTTTTGAGGGTTTTGCAACAGATGGCTGTAGTGTCAGTTTGTTTCCGATAACTGTTCTTTCTTACGGTGTTGACATTATCCATGACATTTAGTAGCATTATAGCAATAGATGCAATAACAGTCGTGTTTATATCATCGTAAAAATGCAACTTCCGAAACAGCATTTTCGACATGCGTTGCTTTTGTTTTTTAATCAAAAGAAAACTGCGGCTGACGGTTATAGAATTCTTGCGGAAACTTATGGTGATTCTGCCCCATCAATTAAGACGCGTGAAGGACAAAGAACGCTCGGGACAACCAAGAAAGCTTGAAAATGCAGATTTGCAAGCATTATTGCACGAAAATCCAACACGATCCACTTCAGAACTTGCCAGAGCATTAAATGTTGATCGTACGACAGTTGCCAAACATTTACATGAAATGGGGAAAATTCAGAAGGAAGGGAAATGGGTTCGACATCAATTATCGGAAGGTGCCATTTGAACATTTGCATTTCGTTGATCGCCAGGCAAAAAAGAAGAGTCTTTTGTCTCGGATTGTTACTGGGGATGAAAAGTGGATCTATTTTGATAATCCGAAACGTAGAAAATCATGGGTGGATCCAGGCGAACCATCAACATCCACTCCGAGACGCAATATTCACGGTTCAAAAGTAATGCTCTGTATTTGGTGGGATAATGTACTAAATCCGCATGAGACTGTCACGGCTGATCGTTATCGACACCAATTGTACAAGTTGAAGCAAGCATTGGACCAAAAACGACCGCCAATTGCGAGTAAACGACGGAAAGTGATTCTTCTTTGTGACAACGCTCGACCTCGCGTTGCGTTTCAGTGAAAGAAACACTATTAGAGCTCGAATGGCAAGTCTTACCGCACCCCGCGTATTCGATTCTCCATGCGATTATTATTTGTTCCGGTCGATGCAACACGCTTAGAGGAACACACTTTGATATTTCGAAGAAGTGCGAAAATTCGTGACGAATGGATCAACTGAAAAGAAGAGTCATTTTATCGTCGTGGAATCCATCTCTTGCCAGAGCATTAAATGTTGATCGTACAACAGTTACCAAACATTTACATGAAATGGGGAAAATTCAGAAGGAAGGGAAATGGGTTCGACATCAATTATCGGAAATGCCATTTGAACATTTGCATTTCGTTGATCGCCAGGCAAAAAAAGAAGAGTCTTTTGTCTCGGATTGTTACTGGGGATGAAAAGTGGATCTATTTTGATAATCCGAAACGCAGAAAATCATGGGTGGATCCAGGCGAACCATCAACATCCACTCCGAGACGCAATATTCACGGTTCAAAAGTAATGCTCTGTATTTGGTGGGATAGTGTACTATGAGCTGTTAAATCCGCATAAGACTGTCACGGCTGATCGTTATCGACACAATTGTACAAGTTGAAGCAAGCATTGGACCAAAAACGACCACCAATTGCGAGTAAACGACGGAAAGTGATTCTTCTTCGTGACAACGCTCGACCTCACGTTGCGTATCAGTGAAAAAACACTATTAGAGCTCGAATGGCGAGTCTTACCGCCCCCGCGTATTCTCCGACATTGCCATGCGATTATTATTTGTTCCGGTCGATGCAACACGCTTTAGAGGATACACACTTTGATAATTTCGAAGAAGTGCGAAAATTCGTGACGAATGGATCAACTGAAAAGAAGAGTCATTTTATCGTCGTGGAATCCATCTCTTGCCAGAGCATTAAATGTTGATCGTACAACAGTTAGAAACATTTACATGAAATGGGGAAAATTCAGAAGAAGGGAAATGGGTTCGACATCAATTATCGGAAATTGCCATTTGAACATTTGCATTTCGTTGATCGCCAGGCAAAAAAAGAAGAGTCTTTTGTCTCGGATTGTTACTGGGGATGATAAGTGGATCTATTTTGATAATCCGAAACGCAGAAAATCATGGGTGGATCCAGGCGAACTATCAACATCCACTCCGAGACGCAATATTCACGGTTCAAAAGTAATGCTCTGTATTTGGTGGGATAGTGTACTATGAGCTGTTAAATCCGCATAGACTGTCACGGCTGATGTTATCGACACTAATTGTACAAGTTGAAGCAAGCATTGGACCAAAAACGACCACCAATTGCGAGTAAACGACGGAAAGTGATTCTTCTTCGTGACAACGCTCGACCTCACGTTGCGTCATCAGTGAAAGAAACACTATTAGAGCTCGAATGGCGAGTCTTACCGCACCCCGCGTATTCTCCGGACATTGCTCCATGCGATTATTATTTGTTCCGGTCGATGCAACACGCTTTAGAGGATACACACTTTTATAATTTCGAAGAAGTGCGAAAATTCGTCGACGAATGGATCAACTGAAAAAAAGAGTCATTTTATCGTGGTGGAATCCATCTCTTGCCAGAGCATTAAATGTTGATCGTACAACAGTTACGAAACATTTACATGAAATGGGAAAAATTCAGAAAGAAGGGAAATGGGTTCGACATCAATTATCGGAAATTGCCATTTGAACATTTGCATTTCGTTGATCGCCAGGCAAAAAAAGAAGAGTCTTTTGTCTCGGATTGTTACTGGGGATGAAAAGTGGATCTATTTTGATAATCCGAAACGCAGAAAATCATGGGTGGATCCAGGCGAACTATCAACATCCACTCCGAGACGCAATATTCACGGTTCAAAAGTAATGCTCTGTATTTGGTGGGATAGTGTACTATGAGCTGTTAAATCTGCACGAGACTGTCACGGCTGATCGTTATCGACACCAATTGTACAAGTTGAAGCAAGCATTGGACGAAAAACGACCACAAATTGCGAGTAAACGACGGAAAGTGATTCTTCTTCGTGACAACGCTCGACCTCACGTTGCGTCATCAGTGAAACAAACACTATTAGAGCTTGAATGGCAAGTCTTCTCCGGACATTGCTCCATGCGATTATTATTTGTTCCGGTCGATGCAACACGCTTTAGAGGATACACACTTTCATACTTTCGAAGAAATGCGAAAATTCGTCGACGAATGATCAACTGAAAAGAAGAGTCATTTTATCGTCGTGGAATCCATCTCTTGCCAGAGCATTAAATGTTGATCGTACAACAGTTACGAAACATTTACATGAAATGGGAAAAATTCAGAAAGAAGGGAAATGGGTTCGACATCAATTATCGGAAAGTGCCATTTGAATATTTGCATTTCGTTGATCGCCAGGCAAAAAAAGAAGAGTCTTGTCTCGGATTGTTACTGGGGATGAAAAGTAGATCTATTTTGATAATCCGAAACGCGGAAAATCATGGGTGGATCCAGGCGAACCATCAACATCCACTCCAAGACGCAATATTCACGGTTCAAAAGTAATGCTCTGTATTTGGTGGGATAGTGTACCATGAGCTGTTAAATCCGCACGAGACTGTCACGGCTGATCGTTATCGACACTAATTGTACAAGTTGAAGCAAGCATTGGACCAAAAACGACCACAAATTGCGAGTAAACGACGGAAAGTGATTCTTCTTCGTGACAACGCTCGAACTCACGCTGCGTATCAGTGAAAGAAACACTATTAGAGCTTGAATGGCAAGTCTTACCGCACCCCGCGTATTGCTCCATGCGATTATTATTTGTTCCGGTGGATGCAACACGCTTTAGAGGATACACACTTTCATAATTTCGAAGAAGTGCGAAAATTCGTCGACGAATGATCAACTGAAAAGAAGAGTCATTTTATCGTGGTGGAATCCATCTCTTGCCAGAGCATTAAATGTTGATCGTACAACAGTTGCCAAACATTTACATGAAATGGGAAAAATTCAGAAGGAAGGGAAATGGGTTCGACATCAATTATCGGAAAGTGCCATTTGAACATTTGCATTTCGTTGATCGCCAGGCAAAAAAAGAAGAGTCTTTTGTCTCGGATTGTTACTGGGGATGAAAAGTGGATCTATTTTGATAATCCGAAACGCAGAAAATCATGGGTGGATCCAGGCGAACTATCAACATCCACTCCGAGACGCAATATTCACGGTTGAAAAGTAATGCTCTGTATTTGGTGGGATAGTGTACTATGAGCTGTTAAATCCGCACGAGATTGTCACGACTGATCGTTATCGACACCAATTGTACAAGTTGAAGCAAGCATTAGACCAAAAACGACCACAATTGCGAGTAAACGACGGAAAGTGATTCTTCTTCGTGACAACGCTCGACCTCACGTTGCGTCATCAGTGAAACAAACACTATTGGAGCTTGAATGGCAAGTCTTACCGCACCCCGCGTATTCTCCGGACATTGTTCCATGCGATTATTATTTGTTCCGGTCGATGCAACACGCTTTAGAGGATACACACTTTGATAATTTCGAAGAAGTGCGAAAATTCGTTGACGAATGGATCAACTGAAAAGAAGAGTCATTTTATTGTCATCTCTTGCCAGAAAGATGGGAAAAAGTTATAGAAAAGGAAGGAAAATATTTTGATTAAGGTATTCATTCATTATCATATTTAAATACATGCGTTGTTGAGCAAAAAAACCCTCAAAACTAAATCATACCCCTAATATATATTTTTTAATTATTTTCTTGTATCATTTTTTGGGACTATAAGATAAATATTTTACATGAGTTTTTCTCTCTTAGTAAGCGTAAGAGCATTTTTGTCGAAAATTGAAATCTATCGATTGACCGCGTTAAACTGATTAATTTAATTCGGAAAACAGATTTGAGTATATACATGATCATATCAATTTCTTGCGAACTTAATCCGGCACATTTGAATTTTTGAAGACAAAGAAACCTCTCAATATCGTCAAAGCACGCTACCTCTACCCATTTGCAATATTTGTTTGAATATTGCAAGAACTTAAGCTAGATAGCAGAGAGCTTGTACGTTCGTTAGTCGCTTTTCATTGCAACGTGACAGCGCGATTGCACCATCATTAATTGGTTTTCTCAAGAGGAAAATGAATATCTTTATATCATACCACAAAGATTGATGAACCTATTACATCCATATGTATATATGCGCTGTCCGATTGAATATTAGTTGCTTAGAATATAACTCTTGCAGTTAACGACAGGATCAATTACTTGTGCAATGATGACGTGTCGCAACAACCAGTTGCTACCAGTTATAGAGGCTGTATCAGATAGTGCAGATAATGTTGCAGATAGTGCACGACTATAGAGTATACTGTAACTTTCTCTCTCTTTCTCTGGGTATTAAAAACTAACAATAGCTCTATTTGAAATACATGCAAAAGTCCAGAAACATTCAAAGCCCAATCTTAATAAAATTCCATAAAAGAACGTAATCTTTCGTTAACAGCGAGACTTTACCTTAACAAATAAATCGTAATCTTAAAAACGAGCACAATAATCTTCAAATTTCCGCTAAGCTGAAACCCTAACTTCACTAAAAATTTACAATCAAATTTGCAGACAAGAACGCAGTTTTTAATACATCCTGTACATACTTCGCGCAGTGAACGGAGAACCCAGGGTCTTCTTCGAGCGTCTCGGAGTCGTCGGCCGATAAAGGGCAAGCGGTGCTCGGTGACTATGATTAAATCTCTCGGCCGCCGGGACCTCGAATACATGAAGAGAATAAAGATCAAAGGCTATCTCGGTACATCGACAAGTCCACTCTCTGTCTTTCAATCCACCGGTGCTCGAGAGCGTGTGTCTCGCGGATGTCTCGCTTGGGCGATCGCGCACACCGAAACCATCGTCCGGAAGTTGCACGCCGGGGTCCCTCCGAGTTACATGAAATAAGAAATCGTTAGCCGTAAAGATGCACGGGTGCGAACGATGAATTATTACTTCTCTCCTCATTGCCAGCGGGTAGATGCGGCGAGTTCCGTCCGGCGGCATCCTACCGTCAGCTGCAGCAAGTTTCGGGGTCGCATTACGATAAATAACTCCCGCGTCGGGAACGCCGAGAAATAATGGACGATTTATCATTGCGAAGTATACTTCGTCGTCGTTTTTATGTGGCTTACAACGCCGCGCGTTGCGTCATGCAAAAATTATATATGTATTGGGTCGTCCGGAAAGTTCGTGCTGATTTTTAATAGATGGCGTTGGAACATGTCTGAATATATCAATGTTATTGAAAACATACGATTTATATACATATGCTTAAAGGTGACATTTCAACGCATCTTTAGGAAAAAAGTTGTTTCAGATAAATTGATTCGTGTCAGTTTTGTACTCTTTTGAAGATGGAAGAAAACAAAGAACATTTTAGACACTCGATGCTTTTCATTACCGGAAAGGCAAAAATGCCTCACAAGCAACAAATTCGATATGTTCTGTTTACGGAGAAGGCGCTTTAGCTGAAAGAACCGTACGTAAGTGGTTCGCTAAGTTTAGAGCTGGTGATTTTAACCTTAAAGACCAAGAACGCTCGGGCAGACCCTCTATTACTGATGATGACCAAATCAAGACACTGATCGAGAATAACCCGCGCTACACGACACGTGAATTAGCAGAGATACTGAAAATATCGAAAACCACTGTCCACGATCATGTAGTGAAGCTTGGTTACGTAAGTCGCCATGATGTATGGGTTCCGCATAATTTGGCCGAAAAAATTTAATGGATCGCATTTCCATCTGCGACTCGCTGTACAAGCGCAACGCAAACGTACCATTTTTGAAGCAATTAGTGACGGGTGACGAAAAATGGATCATTTACAACAATGTAGAACGAAAAAGATCCTGGGGTAAGCGAAATGAACCAGCATTAACCGCTCCGAAAGCCGGCCTTCATCCAAAAAAGTCATGCTCTGTGTCTGGTGGGATTGGAAAGGAATCCTATATTATGAGCTCCTACCACACAACCAAACGATAAATGCAGATAAGTACTGCTCGCAACTGGACGAATTACAGACAGCGATTCAGGAAAAACGTCCAGAATTAGCTAATAGGAAGGGCGTCGTGTTCCATCAGGACAATGCCAGACCTCATGTTTCTTTGACTACCCGACAAAAATTGTTGGAGTTTGGCTGGGATGTGCTACCTCACCCACCGTATTCACCAGACATTGCACCTTCAGACTTTCACTTATTTAGGTCTTTGCAAAATTCTCTTAGCGGCAAGAACTTCAACTCTTTGATCGACATAAAAAACCACCTTGAGGAGTTTTTCGCCGAGAAACCTAAGAAGTTCTGGGAGAATGGAATCTTCCAGTTGCGTGAAAGATGGACAAAGGTTGTGAAACAAAACGGTGCACACATAAGTCAATAAATATTTATCGACATAAAAAAATGTTGCCTTTGAATTTTCCTTCAAAATCGGCACGAACTTTCCGGACGACCCAATAATATCGGGCGAGTTGCGATGAACGGTTACCGTAAACAGCGTCGTCCACATGAACGCTGAGTAATTTCGGAATTTTAGAACCAGTGGTGAATAAAAAATCAGCAAAATGAGGCATGGCGCAAATATCAGATCGTCAGATCAGTTAAAGCTGATCCTTGCACAGTGCGCTTTTGCATATCGCGAGCGACACAATCCTTTGGCGCTCTATTTTCGTCGAATGATGCTTCTTTATAGAACTTTTTATGGGCCAATGAAGGAAAAAGACATAACGGTTCGTAGTATCGTAAAGTGCACGATGATGCGCTTACAACGGTCGCTCGGCAATGTTGCGCGCTCGATGAAAACGTTAGCGTTTAATCCCGTTCCGCGGAAACGCGCGACTGATCTCCGAGCGATTCTCATAACGAGGTTCGCGCGCTGATTTACGCACTTGCTTGCGACGGTGGCTCAGAAGAATGCGTTCGCAGACTGTCCCCGATCGCAGGAATTAATTACGGCAAAAAGTTGCCGAGGCGGAAGTTCGCGGATGTGCTCTCGCCACACATTAAAGGCCGCGTCACTCCGCGTGCAACTTTCCTGCCCCCCCCCCCCTCGTTTCCGATGATAAAGAACCATGAAGTTCGCGAACTCGTTTGCTGCCTCAGCGGGGCTATTTGGTTACAGTGAAACACTCGCGGAGGTGTTACAGCGCGCCGTTCTCCGCGCGTTTCGCACGTACTCTCGTAAATGAAGTCGAGAGTTGGAAACGCGCTTCCCCGCGCGTTTCTTTCGGCGAAAGAGGCTCGCAAAGCTCGACAGTACTCGCATTTGGCGTTGTTTCGGGCATGTGAAATTAACAGTTTCACGTAGTGCACTATATCTTCATACGATAATTATTTAGATTAACGGAGCAACCTCGAATGACTTTGACCTTGACATATGTTGTCACGGTCACCCTGCTGAGTGACCTTCAAAAGGTTTTAGCCGTCGCTCATTGTTTATTAAAAAGTTATTAACAAAAGAAGTTTCGAAAATATAGTAGTTATTTTGAATATTGAAAGACATAAACGACGAATATGAACGAAGGAAGGAAAGTGATTTAACCTAACCTAATCTAATCTAACCTGGTTAGGTTAGGTTAGGTTATATTTTCCGAAACTGGAGCCCGGACACATATACGCTCGTTTTTCAGCCCGCTTCGCCCCTCCCCCCGCCAGAATCCGTGCCGTGTACCAGGTGATCAAAATCTGTACGGTGAAATCTGTAACACCGGCTCCGGCGGGGGGAGGGGCTTTGCCCCTTCACCCGCCCTCCCGCGAAGCGGGCTGAAAACGAGCGTATGTGTCCGGGGCTCCAGTTTCGGAAAATATAACCTAACCCAAACCTATTTCTGATTTAAAGGTAAAATTCCATCAAATATACTCTTTCGTAAACGTATATGATATCGTAAAATCATGCTCTATTCATTAAACTTTTTTGTTAATAACTTTTTAACAAACAACGAGCGACGGGTGAAACCTAGTGCGGGTTATTCGGGAAGGTGACTTTTGTAATATATGTCAAACTCAAGTCCTTGCTTCGCGTGGACAGGTGAAAATTCGTGCAAAATCATTAAACTTCTTTTGTTAATAACTTTTTAATAAACAATGGGCGACGGCTAAAATCTTTTGAAGGTCACTCAGGAGGGTGACCTCTATAATATATGTCAAGGTCAAGGTCATCCGAGGTTGCTCCGTTAAACTAAATAATTACCCTTCATACATCCCGTCCCGCACATTCCACGAACGTGAAACGAACTAATGATTCCTAGGCCGTTAGAGTCTTCATGCGAAATCCCTTGCACGTTAAACATTTACGAGTACCCGCAATATACTGATGCTTCATGCAGCGCTCGACTAGCGAAAAACGGTCTACAAGACGCAAGACGGCTCGCGGTCGGTGGAAGTTTGCCATCAGCAATCTCTCGGTCGAACCGCGTGCGAGAAGCATCTCGATTCTGGAAACACAACGTCCAACATGCTAAGAATTCCACGCGAAATACTTTATTTCTATTGTTGCACGGGATACTTGTTCTCGTCTCCGTACGCGCTGCACGTATCTGTTACAATGAACGTACCTGGATCCTATCGGGAGTAAGGCAAAGCAATATCCGTGCGCAAGTTCTCGTTCAAGAGAATCTTTGTCGAAACCAAGGATTGCTTATTACTACAATTAAAACTTGTGATTAATTGCTTAATATTAAAATAAAAATTTGTAATTAATTGATGAAATCGAATTTTATCGAAGAATTGCATTTATCCCATTTGTGAATAATAAAACGTAAAAATTTGACTTTTTGTTTAATAAATCTATCAAGTACTCACCTTACAATTACTCTACGTCGCCCGTTACCTTTCTTGAGCCTCCTTTTTCTCTCAGCTCTTGATTAATTGTACTCGCGAAAATACGGCATTCCCAGCTCGATTCTAAAACGATTGCACTCGCAAACATACTCTCGGTCCCATTCTAAAACGCGCAAAAAAGTACGACACTCCTGATGCGATAGCTTTCACGATGCGGTTTAGCATAATGGAACTATCGTGCACGGGCTGATGCGGATCAGCAGATGAAACGATCGCGCGAGCTGATCATTTTAATTACAATTGTAATTGCTATTACTTTAATTACAATATCATTCATTCAAACAGCTGCAACAGAAAGTAAAGAATATTACGCGTGCAAAACAAATATTTTATATGTATGTGTAATAAAAGTTCCATTTTCTATTACACTTTACATATAAAATATTTGAAACGCTAAAATATAGAATGGGCCCCTCCATCGCCCATTCCCGTGAGACGCAACCATTTAAGCTATATTTAAGCTATATTGTTATATAGCTATATTGTTTCATCGTCCCTCTGATTCTTTTTTTTCCCCTTAACCAGTGTGCACATGCAATGCGCATCTGATGCGAAATATTTATTAAAGCACTGAGTTCATGAATGGATTGCCTCTGCTACAAAATATTACTTTCCCCAGAGTACATTTGCAAAGCGCATCTGGTATAAAGTATTTACTAAACTTTAATTTATAGAATATATACTACAATAAATATAATATTACATAATTTAATTCACAATTTTGGAACAACATGTTCAAAATAAATAAATAAATAAATAAATAATCCAAAAATATAATGAGCATATAATTGTAACTGTAAAAAAATGTTTATTACACCTAACATTATTTTCTTTATAACATGCTTTATGAATTATTTTCTTTATGACATAGTGTGAAACATATTTAATTATACTACATTTTTATTGAAAATCAGTGCGATTTGCAAATTACAGCATGCATTACTGCTACTCTACAAGCGAAAGAAGTCAGGACTCACCAATGCGCGATGAAATCGCACGCAAAACATCCTAGTCCATCCATCGATGAATATGACTGTTTGGCACCTCCTCAGCTCCTGGACTTCCTTATAGAAATATAAAATGGAGTTTGTGAACTACCTTCGGGCCTGTTTGGCCCGAACCGGATCCTCCGGTGCCGCGAATCTGTCGCAGAGATCGTAAGATACGTTTAATCTGGGACAGAAATAATTATTCCACCTTTTATTGTTGCAATTAACACTTGTGATTAATTGATGCAAGTCACATTTCATAGGAGAATTGTATTTATCTCATTAATGAATAATAAAACAAGGAAATGTGACTTTGTGTTAAATAAATCTATCAATTACTCACCTGACGATTGGTGTGATGACGCCCGATGCCCTTCCTGAGCCTCCTCCTCCTCTCAGACCTTGGTTGCACTCGCGAACATACGGTACTCCCGGTCCGATTCTAAACGCGCAAAAAAAGTACGAAACTCCTGATGCGATACTTTTCACGATTGCTCGAGCTGATCATTTCAATTATAATTGTAATTACAATTACTTTGCTTACAATATAATTCACTCAACAGCTGCAACAAAAAGTAAAGGATATTACGCGTGCAAAACAAATATTGTACATGTATGTGTAATAAGAGTTACATTACTTTACTTACAATACAATTCACTCGAACAGCTGCAACAGAAAGTAAAGGATATTACGCGTGCAAAACAAATATTGTACATGTATGTGTAATAAGAGTTACATTACTTTACTTACAATACAATTCACTCGAACAGCTGCAACAGAAAGTAAAGGATATTACGCGTGCAAAACAAATATTGTACATGTATGTGTAATAAGAGTTACATTACTTTACTTACAATATAATTCACTCAAACAGCTGCAACAGAAAGTAAAGGATATTACGCGTGCAAAACAAATATTGTACATGTATGTGTAATAAGAGTTACATTACTTTACTTACAATATAACTCACTCAACAGCTGCAACAGAAAGTAAAGAATATTACGCGTGCAAAACAAATAATGTACATGTATGTGTAATAAGAGTTACATTACTTTATTTACAATATAATTCACTCAAACAGCTGCAAGAGAAAGTAAAGAATATTACGCGTGCAAAACAAATATTGTACATGTATGTGTAATAAGAGTTACATTACTTTACTTACAATATAATTCACTCAAACAGCTGCAACAGAAAGTAAAGGATATTACGCGTGCAAAATAAATATTGTACATGTATGTGTAATAAGAGTTACATTACTTTACTTACAATATAACTCACTCGACAGCTGCAACAGAAAGTAAAGGATATTACGCGTGCAAAACAAATATTGTACATGTATGTGTAATAAGAGTTACATTACTTTACTTACAATACATTCACTCGAACAGCTGCAACAGAAAGTAAAGGATATTACGCGTGCAAAACAAATATTGTACATGTATGTGTAATAAGAGTTACATTACTTTACTTACAATACAATTCACTCGAACAGCTGCAACAGAAAGTAAAGGATATTACGCGTGCAAAACAAATATTGTACATGTATGTGTAATAAGAGTTACATTACTTTACTTACAATACAATTCACTCGAACAGCTGCAACAGAAAGTAAAGGATATTACGCGTGCAAAACAAATAATGTACATGTATGTGTAATAAGAGTTACATTACTTTATTTACAATATAATTCACTCAAACAGCTGCAAGAGAAAGTAAAGAATATTACGCGTGCAAAACAAATATTGTACATGTATGTGTAATAAGAGTTACATTACTTTACTTACAATATAACTCACTCAAACAGCTGCAACAGAAAGTAAAGAATATTACGCGTGCAAAACAAATAATGTACATGTATGTGTAATAAGAGTTACATTACTTTATTTACAATATAATTCACTCAAACAGCTGCAAGAGAAAGTAAAGAATATTACGCGTGCAAAACAAATATTGTACATGTATGTGTAATAAGAGTTACATTACTTTACTTACAATATAATTCACTCAAACAGCTGCAACAGAAAGTAAAGGATATTACGCGTGCAAAATAAATATTGTACATGTATGTGTAATAAGAGTTACATTACTTTACTTACAATATAACTCACTCGACAGCTGCAACAGAAAGTAAAGGATATTACGCGTGCAAAACAAATATTGTACATGTATGTGTAATAAGAGTTACATTACTTTACTTACAATACATTCACTCGAACAGCTGCAACAGAAAGTAAAGAATATTACGCGTGCAAAAAAAATATTGTACATGTATGTGTAATAAGAGTTACATTACTTTACTTACAATATAACTCACTCGACAGCTGCAACAGAAAGTAAAGGATATTACGCGTGCAAAACAAATATTGTACATGTATGTGTAATAAGAGTTACATTACTTTACTTACAATACAATTCACTCGAACAGCTGCAACAGAAAGTAAAGGATATTACGCGTGCAAAACAAATATGTAAATGTATGTGTAATAAGAGTTACATTACTTTACTTACAATACAATTCACTCGAACAGCTGCAACAGAAAGTAAAGGATATTACGCGTGCAAAACAAATATTGTACATGTATGTGTAATAAGAGTTACATTACTTTACTTACAATATAATTCACTCAAACAGCTGCAAGAGAAAGTAAAGAATATTACGCGTGCAAAACAAATATTGTACATGTATGTGTAATAAGAGTTACATTACTTTACTTACAATATAATTCACTCAAACAGCTGCAACAGAAAGTAAAGGATATTACGCGTGCAAAACAAATATTGTACATATATGTGTAATAAGAGTTACATTTTCTATTACACTTTACATATAAAATATTTGAAATACTTGAAATCAAAGTGTTGATATATTGATAGATGGATATTCTATATCTTCTGATTTATGCATTATGTAGTAATAAATAATGATATCGCTTTGCAAACCTAACTAGACCTAATGAGTGCTTCCGCATGCATTTAACAGTACGCATTTAACAAGTTTCTATCTTATACATTGACCTGTAAATTAATTTGACAATTTACAAAGTAACGCTTTTCCTGCAATTCTTATGACATTCTCGTACAATTGCATTATATTGGTTAATATACGTAGACAGAGTTCTCTTGCACCGTTTTTCAGTCATCTGTCTACTATCGATGTTCTTAAAGTGCCAATACATATAACAGAAATATTATTTCATATAAAATAAATATAAATGTTTAAAATAAATAAATAATCCAAAAATATAATGAACATATAATTGTAAAAAAATCACTATAAAAAAATTTTTATTAGACCTAACATTATTTTCTTTATGAAATGATTTATAAATTATTTTCTTTCTGACAAAGTGTGAAGCATATTTAATTATACTATATTTTTTATTGAAAATCAGTGCGATTTGCAAACTACAGCATGCATTACTGCTACTCTACAAGCGAAAGAATTCGGCACTCACCAATGAGCGATGAAATCCCACGCAAACCATCCTATCGTGGTCCATCCATCGATGAATGTGACTGTCTGGAACCTCCTCAGCTCCTGGACTTCCTTCCCTCGTGGTGCACCTTTCATCCTTAGTCTTTAGTCTGCACTCTAGTCTTTTGCACTTTGCACCTTCAGTCTTTAGTTTGCTTTGCTAACACTCGCGACGCGATACGGTCATCAAAGTTATCTCTCGATCGCACTCGCGAAAATACGGCACTCCCGATGCGACGGCTTTGACGAAGTGCTAAAACGCGGATTAGCACCATGGAACGATCGCGCGCGGCCTGAAATTTCTAAAAACGCGCGGATAACTTTAGTTTACTTTGCACTCGTGACGTGATATTGTCATGAAAGTTATTGATCGAATATTGTCTAAAAATTCGGAAATTCACTTCACTACACTTCACTGGCGGCGTAATCCCACGATGAAGTGCTCCGCTAACAACAGCGAAGCTTATTTCCGCAATAGCGGACTTTGTTCCGCAATGTATTTGCCAAGTCTGCTCCGCAATGTATTTGCGAAGATTGTTTGCGCGATATATTTATTACGAGCTTTTATTATAAAACGACTTTACTTTCATTAAATTTAACAATGTGTTTTTCGTTTCTCTATTCAAATTTATGATGTGATCGCGAGGTCTTCTAATACAGCAGTATAAGAACGAATCAAACAATACAACGGGATAACGAAAACCTATAATCACGATTAAATTGCAGCATCTTTTAATGAATACGAATAAAATAATTGAAATTCTTTTTATCAAATTCTTTGATCGCGTGTATTTAATCGCGCCGCATCTCTAACAGTCGTGCCTCTAATAGCGAAACAAATGCATATTCGATTAAGTGAATGAAACTAAACACCGCAATAATTAATATTAATTACTATAATTCGAGAAAGTATTTACGCGAAATCTGTGTGGCGCCGTATTTGGCGCAACTGCTGCGCCGAATTTCAATACCGCCTTATTCGACGGTAGTTGGATGGACAATTATGCATGTCCATGGCGATAAAGTAAATTAATGATTGAAGTGATATAACTCAATCATGAAAATATATATAGATATAATATAGAAAGATAAAATATATTCAATAAACTGACAGAACAATATGTTTGATCTAAAAAGAAATTTGCCCATGAAAGCTTATAGAAATATTATAGAACACGTTAAGATTTATACCAATCTTCAATCAATAATTCGTATAGGCATGCACAACTCTACATAGAAAAGCATCTAATTCTATTACAGTAAATCGCATTGAATGTTATATAAAAATATATCCACCACCATAGAAAATACTGTTGCTTATCACTTGCCGACCAGCTGCGATTCAGGATCGGCCGCATTCTGCTGCTTACTCCTGAAACAAAAATCAAGGAATGCTGAATAACTTTCAGACACACATTTAATAAATACATAAAGTAAATAATATTATAATGAACTTAATAAATTTATAATTTAATAAAAATTTAATAAAAACAGAAAATGAATAAAGATAGAAAAATAAAAAATATCTATATAAAATATATAAAAAAATATTAAATCTTTGTGGCGTTACGTTGCGATTTGAATTAATTTAACAAATGCATTTTGGATCACCGTAACAAGTATACAAATATAAAATGAAGTTACCTTTGAGCCGATCCTGCTTGGCCCGAGCCGGATCCTCCGGTGCCGCGAATCTGTCGCACAGATCGTAAGATACGTTTACTCTGGAACAGAAATAAGTATTCCAACTTTTATTGTTGCAATTAACACTTGTGATTAATTGATCCAAGTCACATTGCATAGGAGAATTGTATTTATCTCATTAATGAATAATAAAACAAGGACATGTGACTTTGCGTTAAATAAATCTATCAATTACTCACGTTATTGGCAAGTAATTGGTGATTGGTGTGGTGACGCCCGCTGCCCTTCCTTCTCCTCTCTTGTTGTCAGTCCTTGGTTGCACTCGCGAACATACGGCACTCTCGATGCGACAGCTTTCGCGAAGTGCTAAGACACGGCTAAAACTATTCTCTCGTAGTCACATCAATATAACTGAAAACGAAGGAACGACGCGATGTTAGTTTTATTATTGCTGGAAATTTTATATTTCGTATATAGTTTTCACGACTAATCTGTATATATAATTATGAATTTAGTTTCGATATTTTCTATTTGCGATGCGATTAGGTTCTTATCAAATTTTATTCTGAAGTTAATTTTATTTAATTATATTTTTATTGTCAGGTGAATATTATTCACACTTTATTCAATGGAATTATGCAAACGTAATCGCATAAACGTAATTAAAGACGAAAGCTATCAAGATATTCATGATTTGCCGTATCGCGACTTTTATGTTCAAATCTCCACGAAACTAGCTTACGTTAACGCGGTGAGAACGAATGCGCATCCGCTCATATGTGCTATGTTTTCTAAGAACAGTAAAAAGATGCAATTTATCATAATATTTAATTTTATGATTGTATTTGACTGACACGTAACGTATGGGATGATCGTAGATATGATACAAGTAGCACACAAAGAAACTCACATGTAACGAACGAAAATCAAAGCGCGCTCACCGTTGACAAAAGAATCCGCCATCCGCGACTATCGACCCGCAATTATCGAGAATCTAACATCCTAACCCTTCTAACACTATGTGAAAAAAATTAGACTCAACGCACTTAGAGGGCATACAAGATCGCATTAATAGCTAGTGTCTGTCTTATTGTTAAAGCATTAAATGATTTGTGTTAACTTAATGAATAATCTGATTTTTCTGGTCGACGAATCAAGAAGATTTGAAAAAGATTGGAGACGATTCTTGACTTACGTTTCCGTTTAGACTGTTCCGAATTCTTGTCTCGGCGCCGCGAATTTGTTGGAATCGCCACTGAATCTGAGAAGCAGCGACATTGTTATTACATTTTAATGCAATTGTCTGATTAGTACAATCTTACAATCCGCAATTCTTACATGCATGCGTTAACATAACACGCGATACGACGTAGCTTGATATCTATTCCGCGAGTCTTTGTCGAAGCGACCGCCATTTTCAGGATTAGAAACTCGACCGCGAATATTCGCGAATTGCGCGAACTAATATCTTTATAGTATCTAATAAAACCGGGGTGCTAAATGTCGTAACAGGTTCGCAAGATTCGCGTGCGTGCAATTTTGGCGGTAATAGCTAACATGCAAACCTGAGCGTGTCGTGAAAACGATATAACAATGTGCTGCAGAGTGGATAACGCGATACATAGATCGCGCGGTGCGTAGTGAAGTTGTGCGCAGTGAAGGTGCCGCGCTCACAAATAATTATAGATAAATAAGTATTTATCTATAATTATAATTAATTATAATTTGATCTTTTAACGCCAAAATTAGAGATAGAATAATTATAGATTAAAAAATCATAGATAAGTTAATACGCGATCTCTCGATCTCTCGATCCTTCGATCTCACTCTCGTTCTCCACTCACCGTTCGCCGTCGCGTCACATGACCGCGGCAACGTCACTGCGCACATCTTCACTACGCTCCGCGCGATCTATGTATCGCGTTATCCACTCTGCAGCACATTTGTATATCGTTTTCACGATACGCTCAGGTTTGCATTTTAGCTATTACCGCCAAAATTGCACGCACGCGAATCTCGCGGACCCGTTGCGACATTTAGCACCCCGGTTTTATTAGATACTATAAAGATATTAGTTCGCGCAATTCGCGAATATTCGCGGTCGAGTTTCTAATCCTGAAAATGGCGGTCGCTTCGACAAAGCTCGCGGAATAGATATCAAGCTACGTCGTATCGCGTGTTATGTTAACGCATGAATGTAAGAATTGCGGATTGTAAGATTGTACTAATCAGACAATTGCATTAAAATGTAATAACAATGTCGCTGCTTCTCAGATTCAGCGGCGATTCCAACAAATTCGCGGCGCCGAGACAAGAATTCGGAACAGTCTAAACGGAAACGTAAGTCAAGAATCGTCTCCAATCTTTTTCAAATCTTCTTGATTCGTCGACCAGAAAAATCAGATTATTCATTAAGTTAACACAAATCATTTAATGCTTTAACAATAAGACAGACACTAGCTATTAATGCGATCTTGTATGCCCTCTAAGTGCGTTGAGTCTAATTTTTTTCACATAGTGTTAGAAGGGTTAGGATGTTAGATTCTCGATAATTGCGGGTCGATAGTCGCGGATGGCGGATTCTTTTGTCAACGGTGAGCGCGCTTTGATTTTCGTTCGTTACATGTGAGTTTCTTTGTGTGCTACTTGTATCATATCTCCGATCATCCCATACGTTACGTGTCAGTCAAATACAATCATAAAATTAAATATTATGATAAATTGCATCTTTTTACTGTTCTTAGAAAACATAGCACATATGAGCGGATGCGCATTCGTTCTCACCGCGTTAACGTAAGCTAGTTTCGTGGAGATTTGAACATAAAAGTCGCGATACGGCAAATCATGAATATCTTGATAGCTTTCGTCTTTAATTACGTTTATGCGATTACGTTTGCATAATTCCATTGAATAAAGTGTGAATAATATTCACCTGACAATAAAAATATAATTAAATAAAATTAACTTCAGAATAAAATTTGATAAGAACCTAATCGCATCGCAAGTAGAAAATATCGAAACTAAATTCATAATTATATATACAGATTAGTCGTGAAAACTATATACGAAATATAAAATTTCCAGCAATAATAAAACTAACATCGCGTCGTTCCTTCGTTTTCAGTTATATTGATGTGACTACGAGAGAATAGTTTTAGCCGTGTCTTAGCACTTCGCGAAAGCTGTCGCATCGAGAGTGCCGTATGTTCGCGAGTGCAACCAAGGACTGACAACAAGAGAGGAGAAGGAAGGGCAGCGGGCGTCACCACACCAATCACCAATTACTTGCCAATAACGTGAGTAATTGATAGATTTATTTAACGCAAAGTCACATGTCCTTGTTTTATTATTCATTAATGAGATAAATACAATTCTCCTATGCAATGTGACTTGGATCAATTAATCACAAGTGTTAATTGCAACAATAAAAGTTGGAATACTTATTTCTGTTCCAGAGTAAACGTATCTTACGATCTGTGCGACAGATTCGCGGCACCGGAGGATCCGGCTCGGGCCAAGCAGGATCGGCTCAAAGGTAACTTCATTTTATATTTGTATACTTGTTACGGTGATCCAAAATGCATTTGTTAAATTAATTCAAATCGCAACGTAACGCCACAAAGATTTAATATTTTTTTATATATTTTATATAGATATTTTTTATTTTTCTATCTTTATTCATTTTCTGTTTTTATTAAATTTTTATTAAATTATAAATTTATTAAGTTCATTATAATATTATTTACTTTATGTATTTATTAAATGTGTGTCTGAAAGTTATTCAGCATTCCTTGATTTTTGTTTCAGGAGTAAGCAGCAGAATGCGGCCGATCCTGAATCGCAGCTGGTCGGCAAGTGATAAGCAACAGTATTTTCTATGGTGGTGGATATATTTTTATATAACATTCAGTGCGATTTACTGTAATAGAATTAGATGCTTTTCTATGTAGAGTTGTGCATGCCTATACGAATTATTGATTGAAGATTGGTATAAATCTTAACGTGTTCTATAATATTTCTATCAGCTTTCATGGGCAAATTTCTTTTTAGATCAAACATATTGTTCTGTCAGTTTATTGAATATATTTTATCTTTCTATATTATATCTATATATATTTTCATGATTGAGTTATATCACTTCAATCATTAATTTACTTTATCGCCATGGACATGCATAATTGTCCATCCAACTACCGTCGAATAAGGCGGTATTGAAATTCGGCGCAGCAGTTGCGCCAAATACGGCGCCACACAGATTTCGCGTAAATACTTTCTCGAATTATAGTAATTAATATTAATTATTGCGGTGTTTAGTTTAATTCACTTAATCGAATATGCATTTGTTTCGCTATTAGAGGCACGACTGTTAGAGATGCGGCGCGATTAAATACACGCGATCAAAGAATTTGATAAAAAGAATTTCAATTATTTTATTCGTATTCATTAAAAGATGCTGCAATTTAATCGTGATTATAGGTTTTCGTTATCCCGTTGTATTGTTTGATTCGTTCTTATACTGCTGTATTAGAAGACCTCGCGATCACATCATAAATTTGAATAGAGAAACGAAAAACACATTGTTAAATTTAATGAAAGTAAAGTCGTTTTATAATAAAAGCTCGTAATAAATATATCGCGCAAACAATCTTCGCAAATACATTGCGGAGCAGACTTGGCAAATACATTGCGGAACAAAGTCCGCTATTGCGGAAATAAGCTTCGCTGTTGTTAGCGGAGCACTTCATCGTGGGATTACGCCGCCAGTGAAGTGTAGTGAAGTGAATTTCCGAATTTTCAGACAATATTCGATCAATAACTTTCATGACAATATCACGTCACGAGTGCAAAGTAAACTAAAGTTATCCGCGCGTTTTTAGAAATTTCAGGCCGCGCGCGATCGTTCCATGGTGCTAATCCGCGTTTTAGCACTTCGTCAAAGCCGTCGCATCGGGAGTGCCGTATTTTCGCGAGTGCGATCGAGAGATAACTTTGATGACCGTATCGCGTCGCGAGTGTTAGCAAAGCAAACTAAAGACTGAAGGTGCAAAGTGCAAAAGACTAGAGTGCAGACTAAAGACTAAGGATGAAAGGTGCACCACGAGGGAAGGAAGTCCAGGAGCTGAGGAGGTTCCAGACAGTCACATTCATCGATGGATGGACCACGATAGGATGGTTTGCGTGGGATTTCATCGCTCATTGGTGAGTGCCGAATTCTTTCGCTTGTAGAGTAGCAGTAATGCATGCTGTAGGTTGCAAATCGCACTGATTTTCAATAAAAAATGTAGTATAATTAATTATGTTTCACACTTTGTCATAATGAAAATAATTCATAAAGTATTTCATAAAGAATATAACGGTAGTTCTATAATTATAATTTGATCTTTTAACGCAAAAGCGAGAGGTCGCCAGACACTTTAGGGATTTTATGGTGAGGAATGCACTTTTATGAGTAGCTACATCATCGCATTGACACGTTTTTACGAGCAGTTGAAAGCACAGTTTCCCGCCCTTGTAGGAATAACGTATCTTTTACGAAAGGCGCGTTTCTCCGCGTGATTATTCGTCGCATGTGCGATTAATCCGGCGATGTATCCGCACATGTGTGTTTGTGCGGACAAAGCTGGCACCGGGCATTTCTCAAAAGGACCCCAGATAAATGGAACAAGTTTCTGCACCGGGGTGCACTAGCCAGCGTTATTTCTCACATTACGGGGGTGGCAGGCCCGGTCATCCCGGTCTCCGCCGTCTTCGCTGCCCTTAAGTGCATTGCTAATGAGTCCTCCCTCTCCCTGCAAAGTGTCGTCCATTGTCGATACTTTTCGATCGGCGCGCGTTTTCGTTCGGAAATGAAATTTATCGCCGATTCAAGCCGGGCTTGATCGGCCGCGGCTCCATCTTACAATTAGTTTGTCTCCCTGATTAAATCAATCAGTCCGTCTCCGGGTTACTTATTGCGCGAATAAATTGTCTTTGCTAATTTATTTATCTGGTTTCGTGCTGCATATTGCAAGTCTCTATATTTAGGAATGTGTATCTATATTTATTATTCATATGTATACATTTATGAATCTCTGTGCATTTCTATCCTTTTCTCATTTGCACGTACACACGTCGTTAGTTTAATGATTAAATTATTCAATGAAAGCGGGTCGAAACGCGTACAAATTGCCTGGAAATACGACACGGGTCATTAAGTGAGCATTAGCGTTACCTGGGGTTAACCAAGTTTTAACGTAAACAGTCGTCGCTTTCCCCACTGTCACGGCTCGGGTGGCTTTTTAATTTTTACCGCACGGTGTCAAAGTTTAAACGCGCCGCGGTGGAATGTCTCGCGGATTTCCGCTTTAATTATGGAACATACATTCAACGAGAAAACGAGTTCTCGAGAGGAAACAAGTTGTCGAGCGTCGTTCGTGCAATTTTATCTCGAATGATCCTCGCTGAAGGAGAGAGAGAGAGACTGCCCTCGCATAACAGGGTAATTTCGTCCGCAGTATCCACACATTTCGCCGCGTGGCGTCGAGGATAGCTTTCTGATATCTGATATCGCCATCCTATTCGGAGTTATCGCGATGGGAGGCCGTAACCGAGTAGAGGGTCGTGTCACTCGTTCCTCGAAGTTATATCGCGTCCGTATTGTTAATATTGTAAGAGGCGAAAAATAACTAGGAGACTGCATTAGATTTGAACTCGAACTCTCCGGGATCCCTGGTCCACACGCCTAAGTCTTAGGCTGTACGGCCAATACTCCTACTGTTATGATCAACTTGTTTTCATTCCGATCCTCTATACGACCTGTCAGTCTCGACTATCTTTCCAGATCTTACAGCTCTGCCAGCCTGACATTACATTCGTCCCCGAATGTCTCCAAATCGTCGGTTCACTCCACTTGAGTCCCTCCCAACCTCCATTTTTGGTTCACTCTTCTGAGTCCCTCCCAACATCCATTTTTGGTTCACTCTTCTGAGTCCCTCCCAACCTCCATGTTGGTTCACTCCTCTGAGTCCTTCCCAATCTCCATGTTGGTTCACTGCTCTGAGTCCGTCCCGACCTCCATGTTCAGGCTTCACTACCGGCCAGCTGCTTCTCCACTCCCTCCTCTCCGAGGGGTAACGGATGAATCTCAACTGTCTTCGAGGGGTAGCGGATTTTATCCCACTTCTGAATTGTAAGAGGCGAAAAATAACTAGGAGACTGCCTTAGATTTGAACTCGAACTCTCCGGGATCCCTGGTTCACACGCCTAGGTCTTAGGCAGTACGGCCAATACTCCCACTGTTGTGATCAACTTGTTTTCATTCCGATCCTCTATACGACCTGTCAGTCTCGACTATCTTTCCAGATCTTACAGCTCGGCCAACCTGACATTACATTCGTTCCCGAATGTCTCCAAATCGTCGGTTCACTCCACTTGATTCCCTCCCAACCTCCATTTTTGGTTCACTTTTCTGAGTCCCTCCCAACCTCCATGTTGGTTCACTCCTCTGAGTCCTTCCCAATCTCCATGTTGGTTCACTCCTCTGAGTCTTTCCCAATCTCCATGTTGGTTCACTCCTCTGAGTCCGTCCCGACCTCCATGTTCAGGCTTCACTACCGGCCAGCTGCTTCTCCACTCCCTCCTCTCCGAGAGGTAGCGGATGAATCTCAACTGTCTTCGAGGGGCAGCGGATTTTATCCCACTTTTGAATTGTAAGAGGCGAAAAATAACTAGGAGACTGCCTTAGATTTGAACTCGAACTCTCCGGGATCCCTGGTTCACACGCCTAGGTCTTAGGCTGTACGGCCAATACTCCTACTGTTGTGATCAACTTGTTTTCATTCCGATCCTCTATACGACCTGTCAGTCTCGACTATCTTTCCAGATCTTACAGCTCTGCCAGCCTGACATTACATTCGTCCCCGAATGTCTCCAAACTGTCGGTTCACTCCACTTGAGTCCCTCCCAACATCCATTTTTGGTTCACTCTTCTGAGTCCCTCCCAACCTCCATGTTGGTTCACTCTTCTGAGTCCCTCCCAACCTCCATGTTGGTTCACTCCTCTGAGTCCTTCCCAATCTCCATGTTGGTTCACTCCTCTGAGTCCGTCCCGACCTCCATGTTCAGGCTTCACTACCGGCCAGCTGCTTCTCCACTCCTTCCTCTCCGAGGGGTAGCGGATGAATCTCAACTGTCTTCGAGGGGCAGCGGATTTTATCCCACTTCTGAATTGTAAGAGGCGAAAAATAACTAGGAGACTGCCTTAGATTTGAACTCGAACTCTCCGGGATCCCTGGTTCACACGCCTAGGTCTTAGGCTGTACGGCCAATACTCCTACTGTTGTGATCAACTTGTTTTCATTCCGATCCTCTATACGACCTGTCAGTCTCGACTATCTTTCCAGATCTTACAGCTCGGCCAGCCTGACATTACATTCGTTCCCGAATGTCTCCAAATCGTCGGTTCACTCCACTTGAGTCCCTCCCAACCTCCATTTTTGGTTCACTCTTTTGAGTTCCTCCCAACCTCCATGTTGGTTCACTCCTCTGAGTCCTTCCCAATCTCCATGTTGGTTCACTCCTCTGAGTCCTTCCCAATCTCCATGTTCAGGCTTCACTACCGGCCAGCTGCTTCTCAACTCCCTCCTCTCCGAGGGTCGGTATCGGATTTTATCCCACTTCTGAATTGTAAGAGGCGAAAAATAACTAGGAGACTGCCTTAGATTTGAACTCGAACTCTCCGGGATCCTTGGTTCACACGCCTAGGTCTTAGGCTGTACGGCCAATACTCCTACTGTTGTGATCAACTTGTTTTCATTCCGATCCTCTATACAACCTGTCAGTCTCCACTATCTTTCCAGATCTTACAATATTTTGTGCTACCGGGATAGAACGATCTGCTGCCGTAACGTCGTATAATACATTCTAACCATCGTGACTCTCGTATCTCACGTCGCTCGTGCCTCCAAAGAAAAAGGAAAACGAGGGAAAAAAGAAGAAGGAAAAAGAGGCAAAGTTACACACTCGCGAGCGACGAGTAACGGTGGATGCGCGATGTAAAGTTACGGAGGTTGCAGTGACGAGCTGGCTGGGAAAATCCGGCTGTTACGAATCCGCGAATCGATGTTTTCGTTCTGCCGCTAGCAAGATACCTTACCGGGGAAAATCGAGCGGACGGGGGAGGAAACGCCCCCGGCGGACGATGCGGTGCGAGATTTTTAAATGTTTAAAATCTCGCACCGCACCGTTCGCCGGGAGAATCAGGATCGAGGTGGAAATCGGATAACGAGCCGGATAAGGAATAATGACGTCGCTCGCGGAGTTAGACGCGGTTTTGTCCTCCCCCTTCCTTGCCTTCCCTCGCCCGTAAATGGATTAAAACAATTTAAACGGGGCTGAAGTGCGTCGTGCAGTACATCTCGCCTGCCGGCGCGATAAGTCTCTTGTTCTCTCTCTTCTCCTCTCTCTCACCCTTTAATTCGCCTCTCGTTTCTCTCGCGGCAATTCGGAAACTACGAGCACCACTGACCGCGCTTTTAAATTGAGGCGCTTATTGGCGGAGAGATCGCGCGAACTTTATTATGACAGCGCGCATCCCATTATAGGGACCATTATCTTTTACATTCAGCGGGTATAAACCGCGCCGGGGACAGCGAGGGCGGGGGATAACGCACGTCCCGTTTCCCTAATTTGAGTCACGCGACGAGCAACGGGGCTAAAGCTGAACTTCCGGTGCCCAGTTAGACCGTACCTCGACGCATTTCCCGGGGGCGCGCGCGTTAATTATGCGCCATCGCGAACGAAATGCAGGGGCACGAAGTGCAGGCAGCAGTTATCGACTGCGTCGAAACCGGGTGTGCTGTTTAAATTTCACGGCGAAAGGCTGCACCTCATTAGTTTGTCGCGTACCACGCCGGCTGGGCGGGCAAGCCATCTAATGCGAAATTTATGGTTCGATCGATTCTGCGATCGTTCGATCACGCCCCGATCAGCGACGGTAATCTCGTGCGACGCGTATTTATCTCCGTCCACCGAGTTCATCGTGCGGGACCGCATTATTATTCGCACGTGCGGGACAAATGGAATTTTTGGAAACCGGATTCACGTGCCTCGGGATGCGTGAAATGCTCGTGAGGCAACGAAGCGACGAAAATATGTTTAAAAAACAACGCTGGGATGAGGGTGGACGGGGGTGAGTGGCACTCCAGGTCGCTCCGCTTGACTCCGCGCGACGTTTTAACAGCGGAAACTCGCAAAACTTCGTTCGCTCGTAATGCATCACATTTCCTTTTATCCGCGCTTTGCCCGACGCGAGGAGAACGCGAGTCTCCGTCCGTGAACAAGGAGAATAAAGAAGATTTCTCTCGTAAAACGGACATATTTTCCAGATACGTCGCGAATAACTGCGAGCGCTCCTTCGCGACGTTTTTCTCCTCCCTTCGCTTTCTTCATCGCGATGTAAAATATTCGAAGTGTCGGTAAATGTTTCTATAATGCCAGCGCGAAGATTCCGTCGCGTTCTCGACGCGGAATCAAGCGTGATTGTCGATATTGTATTTCCGGAACAATGGGCTATTAATATCGATATTGTATTTTCGGAAGAATAGACTATTAATATTCCACTCACCGCACTCCGCGCTTCGCTCGTTGCGAAAAGCAATTCGGCGCTTGTGTGTGTGTGTACGCGTTGTTATACATATTATATACAGGGTGTTTCCTCTAACTGTAGCACTTAGAGTATCTCTGCTTCCTTTGATGATATGAAAAAAGTCAAAGGACGAAAATTGTTCGATTCAAAGAGACTAGTACTCTGGTGAGAAAATTATTTTTTTTAATGTGACCTTTCACAAGATATCAAGGTCATGAACATTTTTTTAAATGAGATGGTATATTTTCCTTAACGAAATGATGTAGCTTGTAAAAAAACAAATTCAACTATAAGGAATATGTTGACCTTCAAATGACTTTGAACCACAAAAATCACGTTTAGGAAAAAAAACTCTATTTATTGTATGTATAACTACAAAGATATAAGGTGTTGTCGGAATATCGCAATAAACTTCATTTGCACGGAACATACTCAACGAATCATTTTCTGATCGCTGGACTGGACGTGGTGGAAGAATTTCTTGGCCGGCTCGATCACCAGATCTTGCGCCTCTTGAGTTTTTTCTTTGGGGACACCTAAAAAATGAAGTTTATCGCGATATTCCGACAACACCTGAAGATATGCGAGAAAGAATTCAGCGTGCGTGCACCGCAATTACTCTGGAATCTCTCAAAAACGTAAAACAATCGTTTATTCATCGAATTCGAAAGTGTATAGAAGTAAACGGTGATCATTTCGAACATCTGTAAAAAAAGGTATATCTTTGTAGTTATACAATACAATAAATAGAGTTTCTTTTCCTAAACGTGATTTTTGTGGTTCAAAGTCATTTGAAGGTCAACATATTCTGTATGGTTGAATTTGTTTTTTTACAAGCTATTGGGTCGTCCGGAAAGTTCGTGCCGTTTTTAATAGATGGCGTTAGAACATGTCTCAATATATCAATGTTATTGAAAACATACGATTTATATACATATGCTTAAAGGTGACATTTCAACGCATCTTTAGGAAAAAAGTTGTTTGAGATAAATTGATTCGTGTCAGTTTTGTACTCTTTTGAAGATGGAAGAAAACAAAGAACATTTTAGACACTCGATGCTTTTCATTACCGGAAAGGCAAAAATGCCTCACAAGCAACAAATTCGATATGTTCTGTTTACGGAGAAGGCGCTTTAGCTGAAAGAACCGTACGTAAGTGGTTCGCTAAGTTTAGAGCTGGTGATTTTAACCTTAAAGACCAAGAACGCTCGGGCAGACCCTCTATTACTGATGATGACCAAATCAAGACACTGATCGAGAATAACCCGCGCTACACGACACGTGAATTAGCAGAGGTACTGAAAATATCGAAAACCACTGTCCACGATCATGTAGTGAAGCTTGGTTACGTAAGTCGCCATGATGTATGGGTTCCGCATAATTTGGCCGAAAATTTAATGGATCGCATTTCCATCTGCGACTCGCTGTACAAGCGCAACGAAAACGTACCATTTTTGAAGCAATTAGTGACGGGTGACGAAAAATGGATCATTTACAACAATGTAGAACGAAAAAGATCCTGGGGTAAGCGAAATGAACCAGCATTAACCACTCCGAAAGCCGGCCTTCATCCAAAAAAAGTCATGCTCTGTGTCTGGTGGGATTGGAAAGGAATCCTATATTATGAGCTTCTACCACACAACCAAACGATAAATGCAGATAAGTACTGCTCGCAACTGGACGAATTACAGACAGCGATTCAGGAAAAACGTCCAGAATTAGCTAATAGGAAGGGCGCCGTGTTCCATCAGGACAATGCCAGACCTCATGTTTCTTTGACTACCCGACAAAAATTGTTGGAGTTTGGCTGGGATGTGCTACCTCACCCACCGTATTCACCAGACATTGCGCCTTCAGACTTTCACTTATTTAGGTCTTTGCAAAATTCTCTTAGCGGCAAGAACTTCGACTCTTTGATCGACATAAAAAACCACCTTGAGGAGTTTTTCGCCGAGAAACCTAAGAAGTTCTGGGAGAATGAAATCTTCCAGTTGCGTGAAAGATGGACAAAGGTTGTGAAACAAAACGGTGCATACATATGTCAATAAATATTTATCGACATAAAAAAATGTTGCCTTTGAATTTTCCTTCAAAATCGGCACGAACTTTCCGGACGACCCAATACATCATTTCGTTAAGGAAAATATACCATCTCATTTAAAAAAATGTTCATGACCTTGATATCTTGTGAAAGGTCACATTCAAAAAAATAATTTTCTTACCAGAGTACTAGTCTCTTTGAATCGAGCAATTTTCGTCCTTTGACTTTTTTCATATCATCAAAGGAAGCAGAGATATTCTAAGCGCTACAGTTAGAGGAAACACCCTGTATAGGCATTCTTCTTGACATATCGAAAGTCATCTCCGGAATATTCTCTTCTTGATCTCGATATCAGATGTTTCGACGTGCCGCGCTCCGCGTGTGCGCGCGTGGACGGAGAACGTAATGGAGCAATACACGCAAGACGTATTGGTGCGCCGGCGAAAGAGGATTACTCTGTTCATGATAATGTGTTTTCTCGGAAATTGATGTGCCCCAAGCTTTAATGCGAACGAGAAATGCTTATTAGGAGCGGGCAGGCAATTGGAGCGGTCCGCTAGCTTTCCTTCCATCCACCGAGCCTCATAAATCTCCTGTCTTTTGCAGCAATAAAGCACAAGTTGGTGAGCATATATATCTAGTCGAGACAATGTCATAACGTGTACTTTGAAGAAAGTCTCTTGGCGCGTCATTTAATAGCAATGCTTCCTGACTTGAGAGAACAAGAATCTATTTGTATGAAAAATATTATTAATAGTAAATACTATTTGTTACTATAAAACAACTTGACAGTATGATTCTATAGTCATATTATTGCAGGATATAGGATACTTGTATATATCTCTCTCACATGCATTCGTTGTATTTTGTTCATACACTTAATGGATACCGGCGGGATTAATGCAGCACTCGGACGCAGATAAATGTCTTCAGAATGTGGTCGTTTTTCACCACACTTCATTAAATTCCTGTTCAAAAGCGGTATATCAATGTTGATTTGCGAAGATATTACTAACCATGTTCTAACATGCAAATTATTATTAATTTTTTAGATATTCCAGCAAACATGACGTTGCCAAGGTAACTCGTTACTGATATTAATGTGATTCGCTTCAGATTTATTCACGAGTGGGCTGTTCGACTGGTAACTGATATCGACCAAGGCTGTATGTCAGGATGACATTTCCCAGCTCCCGCGATCATCGCTCTACCAACTGATATGTCAATGGACGTGTTGTACATCTGGGTACACTGCCCCAGGTTATCATGTTAAATATTAGAATAGGTTCTCATCCTTTGTTCCAGCTAACAGAATATAAGAACGCAATAATTTTAATTTCAATTAAGAATTATTAAATTATTTAACTTTATTTACATTAAGATAAAACTCACAAAGATATGAAGTTATGCTTTGAGAGCCCTTGCAATCTTAGTCTATTTTTGATTTGGGAGAGTATCGATGGAAGGTGATGAAAGATTACAAGCTTACGTACCGGATTTTAGGAAGTATAAAATTTACTTGGGATAAACGCATGCAGAATTTGTAGAACTCTTTTGTCATTGGCTGTTATCGGTCTCCTGTTGAATCAGGTTATATCTTTGGTGGATAGACATACACGAGAGTTGTTTCCCTGGCTGCCAAGTGGTATACATTAAGCAGTGGAACTATGGCAAGAAGAATTGGTGGCATCTGTCGTGATCGAGTACTAGGCAGCGTTTGGGCAGGTAAGTGTTTAACGTACTCAGAGTTAATGGGAATGTTGCCTCGGAGTGTTTTCGGGGTGTCTGCCGAACTTGAAAATATGGTAGACCGAAATCAGCATGGGGGCGATAAACGTTGTAAACAATAATACAACAGATAAAAAATATTATGGTAATGATAGGAGATTCTTTTGGTCTTGTGCGATATACGTGTCAGGAATTTCACCATCTTGCACGTTGCAACAGTTATCGCAAGTATGTCACGCTGTACAAATATTAATGCATCGTAAAACTACTCCGTTTTCTTCTTGCGTGACATCAGCGTCAGCACCTCTCACAGTTGTCATTGTTGCGTTTGTAATAATACGTAGAAAAGTAATATTCTATAATCGAAAAGGAATTTTCACAACTCTTCCTTTTCTTTCGTTGCATAAGCTACCAGATTGCCCATCACAAAATTAAACTACTTATACTACAATGCGGAAGTGTGTCTATATTACAAGTCTTAATTCGTCATGATCTATACTCCTAAAGCGAGGGTCTAAAAACGAGGTTATGTTCTCGACTCCTGACCGGGTTCACCATTTTATTTTGCACCAGTGCAACTTTAATCTCAAATGCAATGTACCACAGAGAGAACCTAAGAGCGGCCACAAGCGATCCATTGGGACATTTTTCCTGACGTTTGACGGCGCCGTGGCGAAAGTGGACGTGAATAGGTTCGTTACGCTCGGTATGATACATGATTCGTGTCCAACTATTCATAAGGAAGCTTCCATGGTAAACTCACTTTCGACGAGTATCAGTGCGTTCGAAGGGAAGGTAAAATATTAAATGTGTGTTCGAGGGTTTGGGTGTATGAGTCCTTGGTTTGGAGAAATTACATCTAAAAAGTGAGCTTTTCCAGCGTACGAAAAGTACCATGAATAGCTTTTAAAATTCGGACGGCGAAAAGCGCGGTGGTCTAGTGGGCTGCCGCGAGAACTCGTATTTGCCACCGCGCAAGTTGTGGTTGGAACCGAGTTTGTGGATATTTTTTTTCTTCGGATTTTTGTTTTTTTGTTTGCATTATATTTTTTATTATGTAATTTGATTTTATTATGTTTTATTATATTTGAGGTATACGTATATGTATAATGAGCATAACATATAATTTTACATTTGTAAACTTTTTTTATTTATTTATATAGTTTTTAAATTGTGAAAGTGTTTATTTATTATGAAAATTTGGACTCCATTTAAAAAAGTGGTCACAACCTCTTGTGCTATGATGTACAGTGTTGCGGATGAAAATTTTATATATTAGGAGTGTGATTTAGTTTTGAGGTTTTTTGCAACAGAGTGGCCTTAGTGTCAGTTTGTTCATAGCTGTTTTCGATAACTGTTTGTTTCTACAGTGTTGACATTTCAATGTAGCATTAGTGGCCATAGATGCACTAAGTCGGTGGTTTATATCATCGTAAAAATGGGAACTTCCAGAAGGAGATTTTCGGACATGCGTTGCTTTTTGTTTTTTAATCAAAAGAAAACTGCGGTGAGCGTTATAGATTCTTCTGGAAACTTATGGTGATTCTGCTCCCATCTTAAGACGTGTGAACTGGTTAGACCTAAAGTGAACTTGAGACGGCTGGGACACCAAGAAGCTTGAATGCAGATTTGCAAGCATCTTTGGACGAATCCAACGACGATCCACTTAGAACTTGCCAGAGCATTTAAATGTTGATCGTACACAAGTTCAAACATTTAATAAAATGGGAAAAATCAGAAAGAAGGGAATGGGTTCGTGAATTATCGGAAGTGCCATTTGAAACATTTGCATTTCGTTGATCGCAGGCAAAAAAAGAAGAGTCTTTTGTCTCGGATTGTTACTGGGGATGAAAAGTGGATCTATTTTGAATATCCGAACGGCGAAAATCATGGGTGGATCCAGGCAACACACATCCACTCCGAGACGCAATATTCACGGTTCAAAAAGTAATGCTCTGTATTTGGTGGGATAGTGTACTATGAGCTGTTAAATCCGCACGAGACTGTCACGGCTGATCGTTATCGACACTAATTGTACAAGTTGAAGCAAGCATTGGACAAAAAACGACCACAATTGCGAGTAACGACGGAAAGTGATTCTTCTTCGTGACAACGCTCGACAACGTTGCGTTGTCAGTGAAAGAAACACTATTAGAGCTTGAATGGGAGTCTTACCGCACCCGCGTATTCTCCGGACATTGCTCCATGCGATTATTATTTGTTCGGTCGATGCAACACGCTTTAGAGGAGGTACACACTTTTATATTTCGAAGAAGTGCGAAATTTTCGTCGACGAATGGATCAACTGAAAAGAAGAGTCATTTTATCGTCATCTCTTGCCAGAAAGATGGGAAAAGTTATAGAAAACGAAGGAAATATTTTGATTAAGGTATTCATTTCATTATCATATTAAATACATCGTTTTTGAGCAAAAAACCCTCAAAACTAAATCACACCCCTAAAAAAGTTTCATTTATGTTTTTTTATGCTTTTTTATAAATTTTCCATCCGGACAACACTGTACAGTTATGTCAAATTTTTATAATAAAAATAACACTCGAAGTAAAAAGTTTACAAATGTTAAATGTAATATGTTTATGTCTATATACGTATACCCTCCAAAATATAATAAAACATAAATAAATTCATTATTTACATAATAAATTTATTATTTACATAATAAAATATTATGCACACAAGAAACAAAATCCGAAAAAAAAATTAATCAACAACTCGGTCTCGAACCCAACTTGCGCGGGATGACAAATAACGAAGTCTCGGCGCTTAGCACTGGATACCGGCGCTTCGCGCCGAAATTGTAGCTATTCATGGTATGTACTGTCCGACGCTGGGAAAATGTTCACTGTATCATTACGAGCGTAACTGGCACTATTTCACGTCCCCTTTGTCAGGCGCGCCAAAACGTCGGAAGCTGGTGGCGCCTCTTTAGGTTCTCGTCTGATACAACGTACGACGTACGAGAACTGTCCAATCACGTGCATCATGCGCGGATTGCAGCAACATGGCGGGCTTTGATTCGGGCTCGCGATTGGTCGGTTTCGCGTGATTAATAGAGAGCGCAGTCGAGTTACGAAAATCGCCGCGAGTCGGCGTTGATTGAGAATGCGAGCGTACAATCTCGGAAAGGAAGATGGCGGCGTGAAAGTTGTGAACAATTTGAATGGGATGGGGCGTTCGCGTTAAACGTACAACGTCGTTTTTTTCTCCCGCGTAATGATAATGAATGGTGATATCGGGCGCAATTGAACATGGCGGATCGTTTGATACTGCGGTCGGTCCTCCGATCGGAAGAATCGCAATTGCTGTTGTGGGCTGCTGGGAGATCGTGTGGCGGGTGTATACCGTTCGGTTCACGCGTACAACACGGTGTTGTATAGGCAGACCGAGTCGGACGAAAACGGCGGCAGTTAAAAATTATCTGGCGACGTCGGACGAGCGTCCGCCACATCAGATCGGCGCGGAGGCTGCGAACGCGGTATTCGTCGGGAGGAACGGCGCGCGGTCGATATGTTGTCAAGATGGCCGGGAGTAGATCATCTGGTTCAAGCTGCTCATCATAGGGGACAGCGGTAAATATACGCGGTAACACTGTGTATTGTCAGCGAGGAGCTGCGCGATCAAACGCTCCGGTCATTCAGCTGCACTTTTTCTCGCCCGTCACGCATCCCCTCCTTATCGTCTTTATCTCCTCTTCTTCCTCGTGCCGGTTCCGTCTCTTTCTTGGCTTTTTTTCTCGGTTTTCTCTTTTCCTATTTTTCCCCTTTCGCTCTTTTGTTCTTCTGTGCTGGAAAATTTCATTCAGATGCGAAGTGTTGGAAGAGGCAACAGGAAGGGACAAAATGTCGCACGCGTGTTGTGGCGAGGTTCATTGGCCAAGCTGATTGTCCTAATTATGCAGTTTCAGTATAGTTTATTAAATAATGAGCCTGATGATGGTGGCGCGTTCGTCGCCCGCTGCATGCACTATTGAGGGCATAGCTTAGATTTGGATGATCGCGACAATTGGTTTCTTCCTGCATGGTAGATTTGTAGGAGCAGAGTGTGTAATGTGCTGCGTTAATGCAAGGAAATACAAGATAATGAATTGACAGATGTTTATCATGTTTTCAGACATTCCGCGAGTCATTCTTTCGTTGGAATTGGGTGACAATTAAAATTTCTATTTCTATTTAAATTATACATGAAAATAATATAAATGTTTGTTTGTTTGTTTTAAGTGGTGTTAGGTAAAAAGCTCACTACTTCTAAAGATCGCTGACATTACATTCAACGGCAGTTACTAACTACAATGGAGTGGATTTAAAAAATACAACTGTGGGGGTAACGGTGAGCGAGTAAAGCTGCAATTTGGGTACTGCTGGTAAGAACTCCGGACAATCACTTCACAACTTTACTACAGGGGAACGCACGGCCGTCATAGTTGTGTATTGAATGTGACAGCGGTGATACGTTCCGAATGTTAACTGGTGGTTACACGAAATCGATAAGAAATTGTGATGTTGGTTTACAGGGTATCGTAGGAAATGAAAATGATGCACCTAATCAGTAAGGTGGTGTTAACGGGATAGATGCGCAACAGATTTGCCAATCAATGGGGATTCAGTTTGTTTGAGACTTCCGCAGGGATAACATCAATGTCGAGGAGGTACGTAGAATTGGTCTCCACTTTTGTCAATTTAATTTTAAGTAAATTGACTTAAGACTAATTATTATCTTTATTTATCACAGTACTATTTATTTTATCATTTGTTTTTTTACTAATAATAAAGTTACTCCATCGGCATTTGACAAATCGTAACTTACACGAAAGTCATACCTCACTGTAACTAACAATAATGCGTTATTTACAGGATGTTTCATGGCATAAACGAAGGTGTTAGGACCAAAAGAGCGTAAGGAGCGGCGAAGCCATTAACAGAACCAACATGAGAACGGTCAAGCTGAGGAAGTGCAGCAAAACAGGATAGGAAAAATGTTGTTAGCGACGCGTTGTATAACAATGCTACTCCTTATTGATAAAGGAATATTATTTGATACGATAATTGGACAGAATAAAACAAAGCATGTGTTAGCATGCGAGTGGGACATGTAAGAACGCTGGAAACCCTAATATCTTTCTAAACACCAATAAGTTTTGTATTCATTACGATACTAGAGATTGTATCTAACAGGAAGTATATCTTTCGGCGCTAGTATACTGTAGTTAATGTTAATAGAATCGAGATATTTGACAAAACAAATGCGTAGAGGCGGCAGTTTTTTCGCTAAATAAAGCCTACGGCTCACACACACGATATATCTCGATTCTATTATACATTACTCCAGTATACTAGCGCCGAAAGTATACTCCGTTAGGATACAATTCTTAGGTAATCGTAATTGAGATACAAAACTTGTTGGTGTTTAAGAAATATTAGGGTTTCCAGCGTCTTCATTGTCCATCTCGCAGTGCAAGCACATTGCTCTCTGTTTTATTCTGTCCTAATTATCGTATCAAATAATAATTTTTTAATCATAAGGCGTAGCAATGCTTATCCAACGCTCGCTAACAACATTTTTTCTATGCTGTTTTGTGGCATTCCTTCAGGTTGACCGTCTCATTGGTTGTCTGGCTTGCCGCTCCTTTACGTCCTTTTTTTGGTCCGTAAACTGTCCGTGTTATTTGCCTGAACATCTTTAGTACGCATTATTGTGTAGCTTTACAGTGAGGTTATGACTTAATTTGTGTAAGTTACGTTTAGTGTTTGTCCAATGCGATGGAGTAACTTTTATTATTGTGTAACAAACAAATGAATAAATAAATAGGTACGTGATAAATAAAGATAATAAATAGTCTAGTTCAATTTACTAAAATTTATTGGCAAAAGTGGAAACCAATTCTACGTACCTCCTCGACATTGGAATTGGTTTCCTTGCGGAAGTCTCAAACAATGAATCCCCATTTTGATTGGCAAATCTTTGCGCATTTCGTTCAACCTTCTGATTAGGTGCTATTTTTATTTCCTACGAGTACCCTTTACCTCACAATTCCTGTTCGATTTTCCGTGTACCACGTTTAAACATTCGCGACGTATCACGGCTGGTCACATCATACCACAACTATGAAGCGTGCGTTCCCCTGTGTAAGTTGAGTTATTGTCCGGAAACGTTCTTGACCAGCAGTATCCAATTTTGCAGCCTTTACTCGCTCACCGTCTACTCACAGTTTGTATTTTAAAGTCCCTCCTATTGATAGTTTATGTAACTGCCGTTGAATGTATTGTCAGCAATCTAGAAGTAGTGAGCTTTTACCTAACCTTAAAAACCAACCCACAAACAAGACATTATATTTATTTACATGTATAATTTAAATAGAATAGAAATTTTTTAATTTGTCACAATGTCACGAGAATAATGACTCGCGGAAATGTCTGAAGTAATGCACTGGCATAAACATCGTTGTCATTCATTATCTTGGTGATTTCCTTTCAAATTTTAACGCAAGCACATATCCACTTGCCTCCCTACAAATCTACCATGCAGGAAGAACAATTTCGCCATCATCAATCTAACTATGCCAATAGTGCATGCAGCGGGGACGAACGCGCGTGGCATCATCAATCAGCGCCTATTATTTAATAAAGCTGATACTGAAAATCGCATAAATGATGGACAATCAGCTCGTGCAAAATGGAAACCTCGGCACAACAGCGGTGGGACGAAATTTGTCCCTTCCTGTTGCCGCTTCCAATTTTTCGACATCTGGAATGAAAATTTGCCAGGAAGAGGAACAAAGAGGAAAGGGGAAAAAAGAGAAAGAGAAACGGAGAGAAAGAGGCAAGAAAAAGGGACGGGGAACGGGCAGAGGAGAGAGAGGAGATAAAGAACGATAAGAGGGAGGGGGGATTGCTAGGAGGGCGCAGAAAAAGTGCAGCTGATGACGCCGAGCGTTTTGAATCGCGCATTTCCTCGCTACAATACAGCAGTGTTACGCGCGTATATTTACCGCTGTGCCTATGAGAGCAGCTGACAGATGACTCATACTCCCGCCATCTTGACAACATATGACGCGCGCGTTCCTCCCGACGATAGGTCGCCAGCCTCCGCGCGGTCTGTGTTGTGGCCGGGCCGCGTTCGTCGACGTCGCAGGATATTTTTACTGGGCGCGCGTTCGTCGACTCGGGCGTGTGTACGCGTGAACCGAACGGTATACTACCCCACACGATCTCCAGCAGCCACAACAGCACATTGCGATTCCTTCCGGATCGGGACGACCGTTCATAGTATCAACGATCGCCATGTTCATGGCGCCGCGATATCACATTCTATTTATCATTACGGCGGGGAGACAAAAAAGCGCGTTGGTACGGTTTAAACGCGGACGCCATCCCATATCAATTGTCACACTTTGTCACTGCCGCCATCTTCCTTTACGAGATTGTACGGCTGCATTCTCAATCACGCGACGTCGCGGCGGATTCGTAAGCTCGACTGCGCTTCTTCTATTAATCACGCGAACGCGACCAAATCGCGAGGCCGAATCAAGCCCGCCGCATGGGTTTGCTTGCAATCGCGCATGATGCACGTGAGTTGGACAGTTCTCGTACGTACGTAGTTGTATCAGAGAGAAACCTAAGAGGGCAACAGCTTCTGACGTTTGGCGCCCGCCTGACAAAGTGACGTGAACTAGTTCGTTAACGCTCGGTAATGATACAAGTGAAACATTTTCCAGCGGTAACGGACAGTACATACATGAATAGCTACAATTCGGCGCGGAAGCCGGTAAGTCCAGTGGCTAAGCGCGAGACTCGTATTTGTCATCCGCGAAGTTGGGTTGCGAGACCGAGTTGTGATAATTTTTTTTCGAGATTTTGTTTCTATTGTGTTTGGCATTATATTTTTTATTATGTAAATAATAAAATTATCTATGTAATATGATTTATTATGTTTTATTATATTTTGGGAGGTATACGTTATGAGACATAAACATATACATTTACCATTTGTGAAACTTTTTACCTGTCGAGTGTTTATTTATTATAAAAATTCTGACATAATGTAACAGTGTTGCGGATGGAAAATTTATATAAAAGCATAAAAAAATAAATGCTTTTTTAAGGGTGTGATTTAGTTTTGAGGGTTTTTTTGCTCAAAAACGATGTATTTAAATATGATAATGAATGAATACCTTATCATAAACTATTTTCCTTCGTTTTCTATAACTTTTTCCCATCTTTCTGGCAAGAGAGATCGAGAAAAATGACTCTTCTTTTAGTTGATCCATTCGTCGACGAATTTTCGCACTTCTTCGAAATTATAAAAGTGTGTATCCTCTAAAGCGTGTTGCATCGACCGGAACAAATAATATCGCATGGAGCAATGTCCGGAGAATACGCGGGTGCGGTAAGACTTGCCATTCAGCTCTAATAGTGTTCTTTCACTGAAACGCAACGTGGTCGAGCGTTGTCACGAAGAAGAATCACTTTCCGTCGTTTACTCGCAATTGGTGGTCGTTTTGGTCCAATGCTTGCTTCAACTTGTACAATTGATGTCGATAACGATCAGCCGTGACAGTCTCTGCGATTTAACAGCTCATAGTACACTATCCCACCAAATACAGAGCATTACTTTTGAACCGTATATTGCGTCTCGGAGTGGATGTTGATGGTTCGCTGGATCCACCCATGATTTTCGCGTTTGGGATATCAAAATAGATCCACTTTTCATCCCCAGTAACAATCCGAGACAAAAGACTCTTCTTTTTTTGCCTGGCGATCAACGAAATGCAAATGTTCAAATGGCACTTTCCGATAATTCATGTCGAACCCATTTCCTTCTTTCTGATTTTTCCCATTTCATGTAAATGTTTGGACACTGTTGTACGATCAACATTTAATGCTCTGGCAAGGAGTGGATCACCGATAAGCCTTTCTTTTCGTGCTCTTTCGTCGCAATAAATGCTTTGCAAATCTTGCATTTTCAAGCTTTCTTGGGTTGTTCGAGCGTTCTTTTTGTCCTTCACATCAGTATCACCACTTTTAAGCGTCTAAACCAGTATTCACAGTTCTTAATTGATGGGCAGAATCACCATAATTTCCAACAAGAATTCTCTACCTCAGCCGGCGTTTTCTTTTGATAAAAACAAAAGCAACGCATGTCGAAAATGCCTCTTTCGAAGTTCCATTTTTTCGATGATATAAAACACGACTGTTAATTGCATCTATTGCTATAATGCTACTAAATGTCTGGGATAATGTCAACACTGTGAAACAACAGTTATCGGAAACAGCTATTGGAACAACTGACACTAACAGCCATCTGTTGCAAAACTCTACACTAATCACAACTCTAATATTTATAATTTTCATCGGAACACTGTAGCAGTCATAGCACAGGGTTGTGAACACTTTTTTTTTAATTGAGTCCAGAATTTATAATAATAAACACTCGACAGTATTACAAACTATATAAATAATAAAAAGTTTTACAAATGTTAAATGTATATGTTTATGTCCATTAATACATATAGCGTAATATCCAAAATATAATACAACATAATAACTCTATTATTTGAATAATAAAAAAATATAATGCAACCACAAAGAAACAAAAATGCCGAAGAAAAAAAATTTATCACAACTCGGTCTCGAAGCCCACTTGGCGCGGGATGGCAAAATAGAGTCTTCGCGCTTAGCCACTAGACCACCGCGCTTCGCCTCGAATTGTAGCTATTCAATGGTAACTTTTCGTACCGCTGGAAAATGCTCACTTTAGATGTAACCTTTTCTCCGAAACCAAGCTCAACCCCAAACCCTCGACACGACATTATATTTTTAGCGCTTCCCTTTCGAACGCAACTATGACTCGTTCGAAAAGTAGAGTTTCATTGGGAGCTTCCTTATGAATAGTTTGGACACGAAATCATTGTTCATAACCGAGCGTAACGAACTAAGTTCACGATCACTTCGTCAGCGGCGCGTCAAATGGGTTTTTTGTTGGTTTTCAAGGAATATGTGCCCATGGAGGCTGGTGGCCGCTCTTAGGTTTTCTCTCTGGTTGTACATTGCATTTGGGAGATTAAAGTGCACCTGGGTGCAAATAAAATGAGTGAACGGTCAGGAGTCGAGAAATAAGCTCGTTTTTAGACCCTCGCTTTAAGAGTGATAGACTATGAACGAATTAGAGAACTTTGTAATATAGACACCCTTGCATTTGTAGTATAATTAGTTTTAATTTTGTGAATGGCAATCCTGGTACTTTATGAAGAGAAAGGAAGAGTGTGAAAATCTTCGATATAGATTTACTTTTCTACGTATTATTGAAAACGCATAATTGACAGCTGTAGGAGGTGCTGAGCTTTGATGTCACGCAAGAGACGGAGTTTTTACGAATGCATTAATATTTGTACAGCGTGACATACTTTGCGATAATGGTTGCAACGTGCAAAGGATGGTGATCTGACACGTATATGCAAAAGACGCAACAGAATCTCGTATCATTACCAATAATTTTTTGTGACTCTGTTTTATATTGTTTACAACGTTTATCTGCTGATTTCGGTCTACCAATTTTCAAGTTCGGCAACACGCGAACACTCGGCACATTCATAATCTGCAGTGACGTAAACACTTTACCTGCCACACGCTGCCTAGTGGACTCGATACGACAGATGCACAATTCTTCTTGCACATATTTCACTTGCTTTAATGTATACGATGTGGCAGCAGGGAAACAAACTTCTCGTGTTGTCTATCACCAAAGTATACCTGGATTCAAGGTAGACCGATAACGAGCAGATGAAAAAGAGTTCTATCAAATTTCTGCATGCTGTTATCGAGTAAATTTTATACTTTCTAATCGTACGAAGCTTGTTCTTCATCCCTTCCATCGATACTCTCATCCAAATAGACTAAGATGCAAGAGGTCTCTCAGCACTAACATCATTTTTGTGAGTTTTTATCTTAATGTAAATAAAGTTAAATATTTATTAATCTAATTAAACTTAAAATTATGCTGGTTCTTATTTGGTAGGCTGGAAGCAAAGGAGAGAACTAAA